>NC_073307.1:89773138-89865671 GCF_027595985.1 Sorex araneus
CGCAGTCGGAGGGGCACAGGGGGGGGGTGGTCTACACAGAATCCCAACCGGGAGCCCTCGTGGCTGATACGAGAAGCAGGGGGTGGGTGGGGGAAATGTCATCTTAAGAACCACCCCCTCTGCAGACAGCTCATCTGACAGTCGCAACACCGGACAGGGGCAAGAGGGCACTCACGGCGGGCACCCGCCAGGCACCCGGAATGCCAAGCAGGGAAGCTCGCCCAGACCTTTGGCGCTTCCAGCCCGGTGTCCTTCCCTCTCCCTTCCACCCCCCACCCTGCGCCCGAGGCAGGTTAGGGCACTGTAGGTTAAATTTAACCTTTCCCCCAGCACCCTCCGGCTCAGCCCTCGGGACTCAAAATACATTCCAGGCAGCGCAGCTACAAGATGCTGGCAGCAGGGGGGCGGCGGGGCAGCTCGGGGGCAGCTCCGGGCTCCTCAGCCCCATCCCATGGCCGCCGCCCCCCCCCCCCACCCAGCACTTCCCCATTCTTGGAAGGCCAGTGCAGAGGGCTGCGCTGCTCAGTTCCAGTCCCACTCTGGACACTGACTCGGGAAAACGTCCCTGCCCCCTCTTGCTCCCTGCAGGTCCCCTGCCTCAGTTTCCCCTTCCATGGAAAAGAAAGGGGCCAAAGCAATAGTCCAGCAGAGAGGGCGTTTGCTTTGCCTGTGGCTGACCCTGGTTGGATCCCCGGCATCCCAGAGGGTCCCCTGAGCACCACCAGGGGTGATCCCTGAGTGCAGAGCCAGGAGGAACCCCTGAGCATCGTTGGGTGTGACCCAATATTAAAAAGAAAGAAAGAGAGAGAGAGAAAGAAAGAAGAAAGGAAGAAAGAAAGAAAGAAAGAAGAAAGAAAGAAAGAAGAAAGAAAGAAAGAAAGAAGAAAGAAAGGAAGGAAAGAAGGAAGGAAGAAGAAAGAAAGAAAGAAAGAAAACGAAAAGAAAGAAAGAAAGAAAGAAAGAAAGAAAGAAAGGAAGGAAAGAAGGAGGAAGAAAGAAAGAAAGAAAGAAAGAAAGAAAGAAAGAAAGAAAGAAAGAAAGAAAGAAAGAAGAAAGAAAGAAAGAAAGAAAGAAAGAAAGAAAGGAAGAAAGAAAAGAAAGGAAGGAAGAAAGGAAGGAAGAGGGGCCGGAGCGATAGCACAGCGTCGGTAGGGCGTTTGCCTTGCACGCGGCCGACCTGGGTTCGATCCCCGGCATCCCATGTGGTCCCCCAAGCACTGCCAGGAGTAATTCCTGAGTGCAAAGCCAGGAGTAACCCCTGAGCATCGCTGGGTGTGACCCAAAAAGAAAAAAAAAAAGAAGAAAGAAAGAAAGAAAGACAGAAAGAAAGAAAGAAAGACAGAAAGAAAGAAAGAAAGGAAGGAAGGAAGGAAGAAGGGAGGGAAGAAAGAAAGAAAGAAAGAAAGAAAGAAAGAAAGAAAGAAAAGAAAGAAAGAAAGAAAGAAAGAAAGAAAGAAAGAAAGAAGGGAGGGAGGGAAGAAAGAAAGAAAGAAAGAAAGAAAGAAAGAAAGAAAGAAAAGAAAGAAAGAAAGAAAGGAAAGAAGAAGAAAGAAAGAAGAAAGAAAGAAAGAAAGAAGAAAGAAAGGAAGGAAGAAGGGAGGGAGGGAAGAAAGAAAGAAAGAAAGAAAGAAAGAAAGAAGGAAAGAAAGAAAGAAAAGAAAGAAAGAAAAGAAAGAAAGAAAGATAGAGGGAGGAAGGGAGGAAGGAAGGAGAGAGAGAAAGAGAGAGGAAGAAAGAAAGAAAGAAAGAAAGAATGAATGAAAGATAAAAAAAAGGAAGAAAGAGAGAAAAAGAGGAGAAGGATGAAATCATAAACTGGGCAAATGCTTCCTTGCACCCCACCTCTCACCCCCAAAGCACCCACAAGTGAATGAAGCTGAAGTCGGGACTCCACGGCAGCCTCACATTCCACGCGCCCCAAAATAATGGCGTGAGGCTACTCTCCTGAGCTATTATTAGAAAGGCAAACAAGAGGCATTTCCAGGTCTCTGCGCCCAGCGACCTGTCTCCCCCACTCCTCTCAGGGCAGGTGGGCGCCTGCGGCAGGCAGAGCCTGCAGCAGGCCACACTCACCCCTGAGTCCTGGCAGGACAAAAGGCAACAGACCCACAGGCACCGGGAGAGACGGCCAACGGGCAGGCCAATGGGCAGGCTCCGTCACATCCACAGGTGCTGGTGGCCGGCTGGGGCTGGGCGAAGGGCAGAGGAAACAGAGAGAGTTCCTTGGGGGTGCGAGCCCCGTCTCGCCGGAGCTGAGGGAGACCCACCGGGAACAGCAGAGTGTAAGTTTGAAGATCTGCAAGGCCGGGGCCTCGCTAAGACCAGGCACCAGGAGCCAGCACCTTGCTTTGCCCATAACATCCAAGACAAACTGAGCACTGGCCCCAGCACCACCTCCCTGAGACCTCCTGGGCCCCCTGACTCCTGACCATGACCCACAGTGAGTTATTTGCCTTTTTTTTCTTTTTGGGTCACACCTGGCGATGCACAGGGGTTCCTCCTGGCTCTGCACTCAGGAATCACTCCTGGCGGTGCTCGGGGAAAAATATGGGATGCTGGGAATCGAACCCAAGTCGGCCGCGTACAAGGCAAACGCCCTCCCCACTGTGCTATTGCTCCAGCCCCGCTACTCACCTATGAAACTAAATTGTGGGGCTGCAGAGGCCGCAGAGTGAGGAACGTGTTTGCCAGGTTCAATCCCTGGGCACAGAGACGGGAGGAAGCCCTGAGCACCACCAGGTGAGACCCGAAAATCCAAGGCAAAAAAAAAAGCAAGTGATCCTCGAACCTACAGCCAAGGGTAAGCCCTGAGCACAGAGCCAGGAGCAAGCCCTGAGCACTGCTGGGTGTGACCTCCAAACCAAAAAAAGATAATACTAATGATAATAGGGATGAGAGTGGGTTCCTCTAAAGATCACCTTGGGTTCTCTATCTCGGGGGAAGAGGAGGGGTTTGGGCCTCACCCAGCAGTGCTCGGAAGCCGGAAGCCGTAGGAGATGACATTTGATACCGGGATAGAAGTGGGGTCAGCCCCATGCCACCAGGTGCCTCCACCCCGTCCGATCTCTCCGCCCCCAGTAGCTTTAAGGGCACTTAGTAAGGCCTGAGTGCAGTTCGTTTTTGAATAAGGAAGGGGAGAGAGAGAGAGAGAGAGAGAGAGAGAGAGAGAGAGAGAGCATCAGAAATTCACCTGTAAACTAAGAGAGCATGGAGCAAGCAGCTGTGTTTTGGTTCAGTTTTTTGGGCCACACCTGGCAGTGCTTAGGGCTTCCTCCTGGCTCTGTGCTCAGAGGTCACTCCTGGTGGCGCTCGGCAGACCACAGGCGGGGCCAAAGACCCAACCAGGGTCAGCTGCTGCCTGCAAGCCACCTCCCGGGGAATGTCCGTCCCGGCCAGCGGGCTCCTCACTGCAAAGCATGCACCGAGTTGGCCAAAGTTTTCAGGACGGTGAAACATCCCTTTTTTTTTTTTCCCCCTTTGGGAACCACATCACCGCCCCCAGTCATGCCAAGACTGAGGGAACCCCCTCAGATGAAGAGACTCACAACTCATACTTTGGGGGCTGGCTGGGGCGGGGGAAGTCAAGGATCTGGAAAAGACAAGGATCTGGAAAACAGCGTTCGCGACATCACAGGTAATCAAAGCCAGTGGCCTGCTGCTGAGTCTACAGAAGCAAAGTAATTGGGGACGCAGGGTCCCGGAAACACTGCGGCGGGGGGCGGGGGGCGGGTTCCATCAAGATGTGGGGCTCATTCCAGCATCTGGAAAAGTACTTGGTAAGAACTGGGCAGCTGGTCTTGAGACAGAGAGAGAAAGAGAGAGAGACAGACAGACACACACACACACACACACACACACACACACACACACAGAGCTGGCTTTGAGACAGAGAGACAGACACACACACACACACATACACACACAACTGGCCTTGAGACAGAGAGACAGACAGACAGACAGACAGACACACATACACACACAGAGCTGGCCTTGAGACAGAGAGACAGACAGACACACACACATACACACACAGCTGGCCTTGAGATAGAGAGATAGAGAGACAGACAGACAGACACACACACACACAGCTGGCCTTGAGACACACACACACAGCTGGCCTTCACACACACACACACACACACACACACACACGCCCCTCCCCCAGATTCAGGGCTCTTTATGCCTCCGAGACCAGGGACATCAGAAATGGGGTGCTTTGCTCACTCCTGGAGGAAGAAACATCTGCCTGGGCCAGTTCATTCACTCCAACCTTCCCGATGACGAGCGAGGAGTTTGCCTCCCTGCCAGGCCCCGTCCCCACGCCCCCAGCTCCCTCTCAGTGGGGGTCCTGGCCCAGGGCCCCCCTGCTTCCAAAGGAAACACATCGGCCTGGGGGATTCAAGAGTCGGCCAGAAAATATCCCGCCCCGCCCCGCTCCTGTCCCTCCACACTGAAACTGGACAGCAGGAGAAGGACGCGCACCGGAACTCAGAAACGCATATTTGAGTGTGTCCGCGGGCACGTCCACGGCAAACGGGGCCTGCCACACTCATCCCCGCCATGCAGGGATGCCAGCACTCAGAGGTGCACAGCCCACCCAGGACGCGGCGGCGGAGGAAGAGCCCAAGGAAGGGCCGCAGAGATACGACTGCAGAGAGGGCACTGGCCTTGCACACTGCCGGGCCGGGGTCAATCCCAGCACCCCAGATGGTCCCCCAGGCCCCTCCAGGGGGGAGCCCTGAGCGCAGAGCCAGGAGTTAGGCTGCTGGGTGGGTGCGGCCCAAAATGAAAGATAAAAACCCAGGGCGCTCCATGCAGGGAATGTTCCCGGCACCTTTTCCCACAGCAAAGAGGCAGTTCACAGAAGGGAAACCCTGGGGCCGGAGCGAGAGCACAGCGGGGAGGGCGTGTGCCTTGCACGCGGCCAACCCGGGTTCAATTCCCAGCATCCCATAGGGTCTCCTGAGCGCTGCCAGGAGTGATTCCTGAGTGCAAAGCCAGGAGGAACCCCTGTGTATCACCTGGTGTGACCCAAAAAGCAAAAAAAAAAAGGGGGGGGGGGAAACCCAAGGTCCCAAGAACCAAACAAGAAACAGGACACGGAGAGGATGAGATAGGAGAAGCCCCTCAGGGCTCACATCCCGGGGTGGTCCAAAGAAGACTGGAAGGTGGGGGGTCACAACAATAACCTGCATCTCCCCCTCACCAGAGAGCAGGGAGCCTGGGGGCCCGGGGAACTAGCCCAGCACCGGGGAGAAGTTTAACCCAACAGCTCCACGTCCACCGTCTCCCGTCTCTCTCCCTTTGGATTTAATTGGTCCAGGCGCGTGGGCAGCAGAGAACTGGCCGACCCTGCAAGAAGTGGGTCTAAGGGGGTCTAAGAACCAGGAGCAGGGCCAGGCAGCTCAGTGGGTTGGAAAGAACAGGAATGGCCTGGGGGTGACAGGTAAGAAGCTGTCCCGGGGCTGGAGCGATAGCACAGCGGGGAGGGCGTTTGCCTTGCACACGGCCGACCTGGGTTCGATGCCCAGCATCCCATAGGGTCCCCCGAACACTGCCAGGAGTAATTCCTGAGTGCAGAGCCAGGAGTAACCCCTGTGCATCGCCAGGTGTGACCCAAAAAGGAAAAAAAGAAGAAGCTGTCCCGCCAGAGAAATAACACCCTAACACGCTTCTGTCCAGGAAGAGAACAGAAAAGGATGGAGCTGGGTCCAGAAGTTTGGACGGACTCACGCCTGATGACACAAGAGCCGCAAAACACTGGGGGGAGAAAAACGGGTGCTTTCTGCTGTCCCTGTGTCCCAGCTGGGAACCGACACTTCCCTAGGGACCTAAACCTCCAATAAAAGCCAAAGGCTGGGGGTTGGGGTTCGAATCCCGCACTGCCTCGGCACACACAAGTTACTCCTCTGAATTCCGGGACAACACCCCAAAAGCCACCCTCTCCGCCCGCACCCCCGACCCCAGCCATATCCGTCCCCCCAACCCACACACACACACACAAAAAGAGCTCGGGCCTCAAAGACTCACCGCTCTCCAAGGTTCCCTCGGCCAAGGGCGGGAACCACCTGGTGGTGGCGTTGGAGGGTGCCGGGATCCCCCTCTTCAAAGGGAGCCGAAGAGTCTCATAGTCGTCCGCGGCTCTTCCTGTGCCCGGCAGAGCCTCCCAAGGCGCCGCCGCCGCGGAGGGGAAGTGGGTTCCCAGAGGGTGCGGAGCGGAGGGGGGCTGGGGGGGAGGAGGAGGAGGAGGAGGAGGAGGAGGAGGAGGAGGAGGAGGAGGAGGAGAAGGAGGCCCTACCTGGGGGAAGTGGTACACCCCCCAGCCCCGGCCGGCAACCCTGGGGAGGAGGGGAGGGGCGTCTCCCGACCGGGCGCTGTCTCCTCCCCCTTGGGGGAGTCCCCCTCCCCCCCAAACTGGCTCTTTGGAGAGTGGAGGGCTCCTGAGGTCGGCGGGAGGAGCTCGGCGCCGAGGGCTCGGGCTCGGCCCGGGCGCGCCGTCGAGGCGCAGGGAATTAACGGGGGGAGCTGCTCCCCTCTCCTGGACGCCGACCCCCCTGCTTTCCCGGGCGTGGGCCCCGCTCGTGGATGTCAGGACGCCGCTGCCCCGTGAGTACCGGCTCGCACCGACGGCGCGCACGGAGCTCACCGCCTCCAAAGTCCCGCCGCGCCCTGAGTCGCGCGCTTGCAAGGGGCGGCGGCGCGCCGGGCCGGGCTCCCCCTGCCTCCGCCGGGAAGGATCACCCCCTTTTCCACTTCTGGGCGTCTCGTCGCGGGCCTGCGCGGGGGGCTGTGCTCGCCTCTAGCACCTCGCGCCGCGGCGGCGCCCAACGGTGGGGGGGGCTCCCCGCGCCCGCGCCCGACGGCGAAGGGTCGGCGCTCCGGCCGCCGCGGCTGGGGTGGTGGAGGGGTTGCCCGAGGGTGGGGATCGCGTCCTCCCCGCTCTCCCCGAGCTGGCCTGGGCAGCTGGGGCCGGGAGGCCGCGGCTCCCGACTCCCGTCGCGGGCGCGGGCGGCGCCAGCGCCTCCTCGGAGTCCCCCGTCCCGTCCGCTCCGCTCCCGGGGGTGGCGCGGGGGGCGCGCGGGCTCCGGCCGGCGCGGGGCTCCCGGGGAAGGCGACAGGCCGGGCGGGCCGTGTCGGGGCTCGGCTGGGGCTCGGGCTCGGGCTCGGCTCCGCTGCAGGCCCCGGCTCCTCCCCGGCCTCGGCGCCGCGCTCGCGCCCCTCCCCCGCCCCCGCCCGCCGGGCCGCCGCCGCCGCCGCCTCCCCGCGCCGCTTAAGGAGGCGCGAGCGGTGGCGCGCGGGCCCCGGCCGGCCCCCGCGCCCGCATCCCGCATCCCGCATCCCGCATCCCGCCTGGCCGCGGTCCCGGGCACCCTCCCGGCTCCCCCATCCGGGGCTGCGCTCCGGCTCCGAGCGGCCGCGCACCTGGGGACCAGCGCGGCGCGGACGGACGCCACCTCTCTCCACCTCTGTCCCCTCCGCGTCCTTCCAGGGGGGCCTCTGGCCCCGCCGAGCCGGTGGATCCCGGGATGGGGCCACGGAGATGCGTCCGTTGCCCCGAACTCGGGGCCTCCCGGACGCCAGCCACGGCTGGGGAAACAGGGGGCCGAGCGGACGTCGGGGCAGACACCCCGCACCGGACCCCGGGGGAGGGAGCTTCCCCCCAGCGCGTGCGGGACCCCAGTGTGCGGCCTCGGTGGGCGAGGGGGGACGCCTTACTGCTCCCCTTGGCCACCCCGCCCGCCAGGCCTTGAAAAAACTCGACAGTGAAGATGCTTTTCGACACTGGATGACTTGACCTACCACTTAAGAAAACTTTCCACTTTTTTTTTTTTTTTTTTTTGCGGGGGGTGGCGATGTTGGGCCACACCCGCTGTGCTCAGGACCTTCTCCTGACTCGGTGCTCAGGACTCAAACCGGGCAGTGCTCAGGGAACCATATAGGGTGCCCACGGTTGATCAACCAGGCTCGGGCGCGTGCAAGGCAAGCCCCCTTCCCGCTATACTGTCGCTCCAGCCCCTCGTGCCCATATCTTTCCCCGATCACACGGTATAAAATATTCTTCCGGACACTGAGACCCTTCCCTCCCGTCCAAGGGACAGATTGGGGCAGAGCACCCTCCTCCACTTTCCTCCCAGAGTCCTACTTAGTGCTCTGAAAAGTCTATTTCCATTTTCTGGCCCTGTAAATACTTATCAAACAATTTGATCACATAAAGTATTCCAATATCAAAAATATTATCCATGAGGGGCTGAGGCGGTAGCACAGCGGGTAGGGCGTTTGCCTTACATGCGGCCGACCGGGTTCGATTCCCAGCATCACATAGGGTCCCCTGAGCACCGCCAGGGGTAATTCCTGAGTGCAAAGCCAGGAGTAGCCCCTGTGAATCGCCAGGTGTGACCCAAAAAGAAAATAAAAAAAGAAAAAAAGAATTCCTGCTCATTCAAGAGCCCAGCTGGATGACTCCTTTTGACATGGGCTAGTAAATTATTATCTTTCTGTGTGGTATACATACTCTGTTTATGTGTGGCTTAGATGTGTCATTATATATAATTACATTATATTTACAGTGTGCTGGGCATTGAGCCAAACCCTTATCGTATTTAACTCTCATAAGCACCATTATTATAATGTCTATTTTACAAATGAGGAAAGCATGATTTAAGAGAGATTGACCAAGTCTGAATTCATGCAGTTAATAAGTAGCTAAGTCAGTACTAGCATGAACAAATCCAAAATTCTCCAGAGAATCTTAGCTCCTATTCCCCTGTCTTGAGTTGTCAGAGTTAAGAATCATCTTCCTCTCCACCCTTTAAACTTCTAGGTTTAAAACTACTTTCTGGGGGGGGCTGGAGCAATAACACAGCGGGTAGGGCATTTACTTTGCACAAGGCCTACAGGGTTCGATTCCCAGTATCCCATATGGTCCTCTGAGCACCACTAGGGTTAATTCCTGAGTGCAGAGCCAGGAGTAACCCCTGTGCATCGCCAGGTGTGACCCAAAAATCAATTAAAAGAAAAACTTTTCTGGGGCCAAAGAGATAGTACTGTGGGTAGGGTGCTTGTCTTACACATAGCCAAGTCCAATTCAATCCCACACACACACCTGGGTTTGATTACTGGCACCTTATATGATCCCTTGAACCCCACCAGGAGCAATCCCTGATTGCAGAGCCAGAAGTGATCTGTAAGCACTACCAGGTATAGCCCCAAAACCAAAATTTTAAAAAATAATAATAAAACTATTTTCCCCACTTTTCAAAACATTAACATATTCTTATATGCATACATACAATTAACCTAGCACCATTTTTTTTTTTCTGTGTGATAGATGTCCTTTTTTGGGGGAAGAGGTATTATTGTTTTGTGGGTTTTTTTTTTCTTTTTTGGGTCACACCTAATGATGCTCAGGGGTTACTCCTGGCTCTCCACTCAGGAATTACTCCTGGCAGTGCTTGGGGGATAATATGGGATGCTGGGATTTGAACCTAGGTCGGCCATGGGCAAAGCAAACGCTCAACCTGCTGTACTATTGATCAGGCCCCTGTTTGTTTTTTTTTTCAACCCCACTTTTTGTTGTTGTTGTTGTTGTTGACTTTTGGACCACACCTGCTGGTGGTCAGGGTTTACTCCTGGCTCTGTGCACAGGGATCAGTCCTGGCGGAAATCAGGGGACTATACAGGATACCAAATGATCAAACCCCAGTCAGCTGTGTGAAGGCAAGTGTCCTACCTCCTGCAGTATTGCTATGGCCCCTCACATTTTTTTAAAAATGTTTGTATGGACTGGTGCAATAGCACAGCAGGTAGGGCATTTGCCTTGCACGCGAGTGACCCGGGTTTGATTTTCTTCATCCCTCTCAGATTGCCCAGGAAGCTACCGAGAGTATCCTGCCTGCACGGCAGAGCCTTGCAAGCTAACCATGGTGTATGCCAAAGACAGTAAAGTTTCACAATGGAGACTTTACTGGTGCCCGCTTGAGCAAATTGGTCCCTGGCACCCTGAGATCACTGGGAGTGAGGCCAACTGGGACTAGCCTCTCAGGACCGCAAGGTATGGCCCAAAACCCCACCAACAACCCCCAAAAAAGTAAAGAAACTGGGAATAAGATTATTTCCTCCTTGGGGCTGGAGCGATAGCACAGTGGGTAGGGCATTTGCCTGGCATGCGGCCAACCCGGCTTCGATTCCCAACATCCCATAGGGTCCCCGAGCACCGCCAGGGGTAATTCCTGAGTGCAGAGCCAGGTAACCTCTGAGCATAGCGGGGTGTGACCCAAAAAGCCAAAAAAAATTTTTAAAAAGATTATTTCTTCCTGGGCTAAAGCAATAGCACAGAGGGCAGAGCATTTGCCTTGCAAGCGGCCGACCCAGGTTCGATTCCCAGCATCCCATAGGGTCCCCTAAGCACCACCAGAAGTAATTCCTGAGTGCAGAGCCAGGAGTAACCCCTAAGCATCGCCAGGTGTAATTCAAAAAGCCAAATACACACACACACACACACACACACACTCACACTCACACACTTTCTTCTTCATAGTGTTGTGGAGGAATTAAGTCACTCTGCATCTTAGGTCCTGTGCCGGAGAGACCTGAGAGACCTTCCACCCACTTGGGTGGGGGTGGAGGGGCAGAGGGTCATTCCAGCAGCTCTGCTAGTTACAACAATGTGTCATCTCCAGCCCACAGTCCCCTAAGTGAGAACATCATGACTCAAGTGTGGCCAGGAATATGGTCCCTAGTGAGCTTGGAGGCAAGCATCGGGATGAAAGTGGGAGACCCCAGGTCATCACACAGTGAGCAGAGGAGTGACAGGGACACACAGTGGACAGGCTCTGTGGCACAGCACACGTCTTGCCCATGTGCCATCCCCGGCACCAGCAAGAGCGCAGTCAAATGCAATGTGGTGGGGTGAGAGCTATGCCCGTCCTTGCCCAACCTGGGAATGTTGGATCTTAAACAAAACTACTGGAATAATATACCGAGCAACAGGTAAAACTTCTATCTAATCTTTAGTGCAATCAGGGAATTGTTATATTTTCAATGTATTAATGGAATTTGGGGAGGGGGGAGTTTTTAGGAATTATTTTGTAGAAATGCCAAATGAGGGGCTGGAGTGATAGTACAGCAGGTTTGATTCCCAGCATCCCATAGGGTCCCCCGAACACCGCCAGGAGTGAGTCCTGGGTGCAGAGCCAGGAGTCAGCCCTGAGCATCGATCGCCGGGTGTGACCCAAAAAGCAAAAAAAAAAAAAAAAAAAAAATGCCAAATGAAGCCTTTAGTCTTGGAATGCCTGACACCTTGAAATTATCAAGTGAAAAAAAAAAAAGAAAATAATAAAACGATTTCTACTATGCCAAAAAAAAAAAGAAATTATCGAGTGATGGGGAAGGAGGTATAGATCATGAAAGACTGACCAGGTGTTACTTATTACAGTATTTTAAAATATGCCATTCTATTTTTGTATCTGAAATTTTCCAAAGAAAATAATTGTGTAATATTATTGGAAATGCTGAAACACTGATGGGAATGTTGACTCGTCCATTCGTTTTTGGAAAACAATATGGACAATCTTCAAACACTAGAAATTGAGGGGCTGGAGAGATAGTAGAGAGGGTAGGGCACTTGCCTTGCATGCACTGGACCCAAGTTCAATCCCCAGCATTCCATATGGTCCCCTGAGCACCACCAGGAGTGATTTGTGAGTGCAGAGCCAGGAGTAACCCATGAGCGCTGCAAGGTGTGGCCCCAAAACAAGAAGGCAAACAAAACTAGGAACTGAATTTTCATAGGACCCAGCCCTTCCACTCCAAGGGCCCCAAAACACAATGCAGACCATATAGAGTATATAATATACCATATTGTATATATTATAGAGAGCCTTGTAAGCTTTCCATGGTGGATTCATATCCCAAAATACAGTAAAAGATATATGCATACCTCTCGGAGAGCCTGGCAAGCTACCAAGAGTATCCCACCCACACGGCAGAGCCTGGCAAGCTACCCATGGCGTATTCAATATGCCAAAAATAGTAACGATAGGTCTCATTCCCCTGATCCTGAAAGAGCCTCCAATCGTTGGGAAAGAACAGTAAGGAGAGGCTGCTAAAATCTCAGGGCTGAGTGTAATAGAGACGTTACTGGTGCCCACTCAAATAAATCAACGAACAACGGGATGACAGTGATACAGTTACAGTGATTATATAGTATACAATATAGCATATACCATAATATACCATATTATATAATATATGCCTGCACAATATACCTGACATCTACACTCCTGGGTTCATTGCAGCTCTATTCACAATAGCCAATATCTGGAAATAAGCGTCCAAGAACAGACGGCTGGATAATGGAACTATGGAACATATACACAATGGAATTCGAATGGGTCTTAAGAAAAGATGAAGCCATACAATTTGCAGCTACCTGGATGGACCTGGAAAGTATCAAGCTAAGTTATCCGGTGGGAGAAGGACAGGCACAGAATGATCTCTCTCTTATGCTGGATATGAAGACACGAAGTAGGGAAATAACAAATGCCCAAAGGTAACAGTCAGGGAAGGGTACAATGTGACAGTGATGAAGAAACGTGGTCACTGTGGAGAACCGGATGCTGAAAGGAGGTATAAAGTGCCTACCATAGAGGAAGCCTAGGAGGTAGGGTAGGTGGGGACATTGATGAAGGAAAGCTTACAGTGGTGTTGAACTCCTATTGAAACATTGTACCCATGAAAATCATAAATAACTCAGTTACTTTGTAACTCACGGTGATTCAATTTAAAAAAAAAAGTGCTGGCACACTCTAAGGACTCTGGAACTGTTTACTATTACTCTGTACATTGTATTTATAATATGGTATGTTTACATCTTTTAGAGTACAGTGTTTGCCATTTACACTATTTTCTTTTTTTATGCTTCTACTAAGCCTCGGGAGGAAGCGTTACTACTATCTCCACGTTACAGATGAGAAGGTTGCACTTAGGGCACCGGTGATGAAAGCAGGAGGGAGAGTAGGTGACCCACAGCTTCTAAGCCACCAAACTTGAGTCTCTTTGCTTTTCTTTCGCTCAGGTTGTAGTCAGAGCTGGCAGGGAGGAAAAAAGCCAGCCTCCCAGCGATCCCTCTAGAAAACAAAATGTGAGAAGAATAAAAAAAAAAAAAAAAGAAGAAAACAAAATGTGCACCGGACAAAATGTGCGTTCACTTTTGCGCATCCTGGGGGGAAAAACAAAACAAGGCAAACATAGAACCCGCTGGCCGCTACTTTAAAAGGTAATCTCAATCTCGGAGGGCAGAGAACGCAGCCGAAGCGTGCAGAAAACCTAAAGGCGAAGTTCTCTGGGTGGTTTGTCTTTCCATTACGCAACCTGCTCGATTTTCTATGGTACTTTATATCCTCTGCCTAACCTGTTTATTCTCCCTAAAAATAAAACGAGAGCGGAGGCGCTCGGACGGGAGCCTAGACGCGGGGAGGCAGGGAGGGGAGGGAGAACGTCACATCCCTGTGGCTTGCCAGCTCCAACCACCCAACTCCTCAGTTCCACCTTAAGACGCTCCAGCCTCTCCCGGCGCCGTGCAGGCATCCAGCTCCGCCCACTCCCGTGTCAGCGCCGCGCTGGGAACGTGGGGCCGGGGGCTGCGGGACTCGCGCCTGCCCTTCCCTACCCGCCCGGGGAGGGGCGTGGAGGCACGGGCCACACTGGCCCTGGGCTCTCTTCCAGCAGCATTCAGCTCGGGGTAGGGGGGGACGGTTCTCCAGAAATAAAGGGACATGGGGGGTGGGGTGGGGGGCATCCAAGAGGGGCAGAACCGCGGCCCTTGAGATCCGCGGTACGCGGGGAAGCCCGTGCAGGCGAAAATTGTAAGTGGATCGAGGTCCCGACGCACCTCTTGCAAAGCATTTCCAAAAGAGGGGGCAAGTTTTCCATTCCCCGCCCCAACAGCCCGTCTTCATTTTCATTGGTTGGGTTTAAGGTAGGTTGGGCCCCGAGTTCCTCGTTGATTGGCTACGGGAGTGATCTATCAGGCTGACGCGAAGGGGCGTGGCTCTTCGGGGAGGAAGTGAAGATTATTTTGGTACCTCCCACCCCAACTGCTGATTGGTTGATATTTTCAATTATGTAAAGCCAGGCATGGAAAAAAAAAGGTCCAGGAAAGGGCGCAGCCGATTGGCTGTTTTCTCGGGGATGACGTCAGGGTGGTGCAGGGAAGAGCCAGCCGGGTTCTGTTATTGTAGCGAAGGTCCAAAAAAGATTGGAACCCGGAAATGAGTGTAGCGGGAACTGAAGGAAAAAGGGAAATCCGCGGCACTTAGTTGCCCTCACGTAAGGTCATTTCCTGTTTAGGATCGATAGTTTCCTGTTTATTCAAAAGAAGTTAGTTTGTGTCCTGGCTTTCTGGAATATACACGATCATTTTAAACACACATCCATTACAGTCCAGATTTTCCAAATAAAAGAATGAATGAGACAGAGGAAAGGAAAGGCAGCAGACTTTCCAAATAAAAAATGAATGAGACGGAGGAAAGTTAAGGCAGAGGGCTTTAACCCTGCCTTTAGGGACAGATAGAGAAACTGAGGCTCTGATATACAAAGCTCAGGGCTGGAGCCTGGTGTTTACCTTGCACGTGACTGCCTTGGGTTCGATCCCCTGTTATCCCCCTACAGACTCCCGAGCACCTCCAGGAGTGATTCCTGAGTGCAGGGCCAGGAGTAACCCTGAATACTGCCTAGTGTGGCCCCAAAACAAACGAAAATGCTAGTGTCTGGCCTTGGGTCAGAATATTGGAGCAGGTGGAATACTGAATGAACTGTTCATGAGCCAGGAGAACAACGCAGTGACTTTGAAACCCTACTTCGCAAGTTCGTGTTCATTGCTAGTGTATGGCCCTGAGTTCAGATTCCCCTAAACACACGGCCCTTTAGTACTCTCTTCCAGGAAGACTGACTCCTAGTGTAAGTACTACACCCCAGCCATATCTTGTTTGCCTCAACTCAAAATGCAAATTTTAGTGAGTGCCACACTCTCAAATGCCACAGACAGACAGACAGACACACACACACACACACACACACACACACACACACACACACACCAGTCCAACAGGTGAAAAAAAATTGTGTCGGTTCCACGCTTGTGTGCCACCCAGGTAACTGCAAGAGTAACAATATCAAGAAGTGGGGGCTCTCCGCGGAGATGTGATCCCGCGGCCACACATGTGCGGCCTCACCGCAGCTGCACGAGCATGATTCCAGAAGCCAGCTAAACTACTTTGGGTACCGGCAGCTTCTTGCAGAAATGTCTCCAGACTGAGAACTAAGCCTGGGTCGCATGCCTGCCCAGGAGGGGAAAGGTTTTGCGGGGAAGGGGGGAGGGCCTGGCTACCGCCATATTATGAGGACCACTAATGAGAGATACAAGCTTGCAATGATCCCATTTCTGGAAGAAATTTCCCTGGACTTAGTTGCTAAAATACAGAAATCCAAAACCGCGCGGCCGCGATAGACCTCATATCTCTTCACAGCAGGTCTGACTCTAGTGGGGAACTCCTAACAATAATAGTGAGTTTTTTCTTGAAATATTGAATGCAACCAAAGTAAAGAGAAAGTAAAGTAAAATTTATCAGTTACACAGGCGGGGGTGGGTGGGTGGGGGGATGGGAGGTGTACGGGGGATTTTTTGGTGGTGGAATATGTGCACTGGTAAGGGATGGTTGTTTCAGCATTATATAACTGAGACTTAAGCCTGAAAACATTGTAATTTTCCACATGGTGATTCAATAATAAAGAAAGAAAAAAGTGGGGCTAGGGCCTGGAGCGTTAGCACAGCAGGTAGGGCGTTTGCCTTGCACGCGCCAACCCAGGTTTGATTCCCAGCATCCCAGATGGTCCCCTGAGCACCGCCAGGGGTAATTCCTGAGTGCAGGAGTAACCCCTGTGCATCGCCAGGTGTGACCCCAAAAAAAGCAAAAAAAAAAAAGAAGAAGAAGAAGTGGGGCTAGAGTGATAACAGCAGATAGGGCAATTGCCTTGCATGCAGCTGACCCAGGTTCGATCCCCAGAATCCTATGTGGTTTCCCAAGGACCATGAGGATTAATTCCTGAGTTTAGAGCCAGTAGTAACCCCTGGTGTGCCCCCAGTCCCCACAAAATAAAATTAAAAATTCATACCAGGAAGAGCACAAGAAGGGAAGGGAGGAAGGGGAGAGTGTTTGGGAACTAAAGGAGAAAAAAAATGGGTCGTTCATGGGCTGAAGCAATAGTACAGGAAGTACTATCTTGCACATGGCCACCCAAAGCTTGATCCTCAGTATCCCATATAGTCCTCTGAGTGTGCCCCCCACAACCACCACCAAAAAAAAACAGAAAGGCCAGGGGCTGGAGCGATAGCACAGTGGGTAGGGCATTTGCCTTGCACTCAGCCGACCCGGCTTCTAATCCCAGCACCCCATATGGTCCCCTGAGCACTGCCAGGAGTAACTCCTGAGTGAAGAGCCAGGAGTAACCCCTGTGCATCGCCGGGTGTGACCCAAAAACAAACAAAAAAAAAAGGCCATTTATTGGATTGAAGAAATTGCACAGGGGTTAAGGGTCTTGGCTTACATACAGCCAAACTGGGTGAGATCTTCAGACCAAATTGTCCATGAGCACAGAGCTGGCAGAAGCCCCAAATGCCAGGGCATGTGGCCCAAGACCCCCACCCCCAAAACATATGTGAAATAACTGGGGGGCCAGAGGGATAGTACAGGCATAAGGGGTTTGCCTTGCACAAGGCCAACACTGATTCCAGCACCTGGCACTACACATGGTTTCCTGGGCACTGCCAGTAGTGTCCCTGGTCACAGAGCCAGATGTGACCCCAGAATAAAACAAAAATAAAAACCTTAATACATGAAACACATCATGGATTACATCCAAGTGGAAATTATCCAGGGATACAAGGAATGTTCAAGAGGGAGCCAGAAATATATCACAGTGAGTAGAGCGTTTGCCTTGCATGAAGCCAACCTGGGTTCAATCCCCAGCATCCCATATGGCCCCGAGCCTGCCAGAAGTGATTCCTGAGTACAGAACCAAAAATAAGTTGGGTGTGATTAAAAAAAAAAAAAAAGAAGGGGCCGGAGCGATAGCACAGCGGGTAGGGCGTTTGCCTTGCACGCGGCCGACCCGGGTTCGATCCCTGGCATCCCATATGGTCCCCCAGCACCGCCAGGAGTAATTCCTGAGTGCAAAGCCAGGAGTAACCCCTGAGCATCGCTGGGTGTGACCCAAAAAGCAAAAAAAAAAAAAAAAAGAAGAAGCTGGGATCAGGGAATGCATGGTTCAATTAATATTATGTACCACAATAATACATGCACAGATGAAAAACGATCAGAGAGACAGGACGGCAGATAAAGTGCTTGCCGTGCACACACCCAGCCTGGGTTTGATCCCAGCACTGAAAACAATTCCCTGAGCTGCACCAAGAGAAATCCCTGAGTGCAGAACCAGGAGTAAACCCTAAGGGCAACTGGGTGGACCCTCATCGCCACCCCCCGCACACTGTCACTGTCATCCCATTGCTTATCAATTTGCTCGAGTGGGCACCAGTAACATCTCCATGGTAAGACTTGTTGTTACTGTTTTTGGCATATCAAATACACCACGGGGAGCTTGCCAGGCTCTGCCGTGTGGGCGGGATACTCTCGGTAGCTTGCCGGGCTCTCTGAGAGGGACGAAGCAATGGAACCCGGGTCAGCTGCATGCAAGACAAACGCCCTACCCACTGTGCTATCACTCCAGCCTATGTATCATATATGTACATATATATATATATATATAGTTATTAGTTATAGTCACCAGAAGGGAAAGGGAATGGAAGCAAATTGGGCATTGGAGGTCCATTGTATGGTGGTGGATGGAAATTAGGCTTTTGGTAGGGAATCATAGATGATGAATTATAATGCTGTGTACCTGAAACTTATACATTATAAACCAGTTCTACTTCAATTGAAAAGATCTGGGGTGGGGGTCGGAGATATAGCACAGTGAGTAAGGGGCTTGCCTTGCATGCAGCCAACACGGTTTGATCCCAATACCCCATATGTTCCCCTGAGACGTGCCAGGAATGATCTCTGAGCATAAAATCAGGAGTAACCCCTGAGCGCCACTGGGTGGGACAAAAACAAACAAATATAGATAGATTGGGGCCAGAATGATAGTACATTGGGTAGGGTGTTTGCCTTGCATGCACTGACCCGGGTTTGATCCCCAGCATCATATATGGTCCCCTGAGCGCCGCCAGGAGTAATTCCTGAGTGAAGATCCAGGAGTAACCCCGAGCATTGCCAGGTGTGACCCCCCTCCCCCCAAAAAAAGATAGATAGATGTACATATGGCAGAGCCTGGCAAGCTACCCGTGGCATATTCGATGTGCCAAAAACAGTAACAAGTCTCACAATGGAGACCTTACTGGTGCCTGCTCGAGCAAATTGATGAACAACGGGATGATGGTGCTACAGTTGCACATGCACACATATATGCATATATTCTGAGATCCAAAATGACAGCACAGGAAGTAAGGCACTTGTCTTGTATGCAGCTGCCGTGGCTATCACCCTGGTTTGCTCCCCAGCACCAGATGCTCCCCCAAGCACAGAGCCAGGAACAGCCCCAGAACACTCTGAGGTGTGTCCCCAAAATCAAAATAATAAAAGAAAAAGAGGGGCTGGAGCGATAGCACAGCAGGTAGGGCTTTTGCCTTGCACGCGGCTGACCCAAGTTCGATTCCCAGCACCCGATAGGGTCCCCTGAGCACCACCAGGGGTAATTCCTGAGTGCAGAGCCAGGAGGAACCCCTGTGCATCACCTTCTTAACTTGGTCCGACCCATTTTCCCCACAACTCTCCTCTCCCCTAAAAGCAGCACCTTCTAAATAGGTGCCCTTATTTCCATTAATAATTCCGGGCCAGGGGGCTGGAGCAATAGTACAGCAGGTAGGGCATTTGCCTGCATGCGGCCGACCCAGGTTCCATTCCCGGCATCCCACCAGGATGCCACCCAGGTTCCCCCAGCACCGCCAGGAGTAATTCATGAGTGCAGAGCCAGGAGTAAGCCTTGTGCAGCGCCAGGTGTGACCTAAAAAGAAAAAAAAAATTTCTGAGCCAGAGCAATACTGCAGCACGTAGGGTGTTTGCCTTGCATGTGGCTGACCCAGGTTCATCCCTGGCACCTCCTATGGTCTCCCGATCCCCACCAGAAGTGAGCCTTGAGCATAGAGCCAGGAGTAAATCCTGGGCACCACTGGGTATGGCCCCCAAATAAACAAAACTTCTCCCCCTTCTCACTGCAGCCCGTAGTTCAATACTTCCAGTTTGAAGGCATCTTCCTGTATCCATCCCTCTTGGATTTTGAACTAAACGTTCTTGCTCCTGACAAACTGGATTGAAAGGATGAGAATCAAAAACTCTTTCCCTTTGAGGGACCGGAATGATAGTACAGCGGGGAGGGCATTTACCTTGCACGGGGCCAACCTGGGTTTGATCCCCGGTATCCCATAGGGTCCCCCAAGCACCACCAGCAGTAATTCCTGAGTGCAGAGCCAGGAAGAACCCCTGAGCATTGCTGGGTATGACCAAAAACAAAGCAAAAAATATATATACATGTACATATATATGTATGTATATATATATATATATATATATATATATATATCTTTCCCTTTGAGTTGCCACCTTGGGTACTTCCCAAGCAGAATCAAAAACTGGCCCCCATATGTGGAGAGCAAAGGGAGCCTAGAGCAAATGGCAGATTCTGCCTTACTAGTAACAGATAATTTTATTTTATTTTATTTTATTTTATTTTGGTTTTTGGCTTTTTTTTTTTTCTTTTTGGGTCACACGCGGCGATGCACAGGGGTTACTCCTGGCTTTGCACTCAGGAATTACTCCTGGCGGTGCTCAAGGGACCATATGGGATGCTGGGTTCCAACCCGGGTTGGCCGAGTGCAAGGCAAATGCCCTACCTACTATGCTATCGCTCCAGCCCCTTATTTTGTTTTTTAACTTTTTTTTTTAATTTTTGCTTCTTGGGTCACATACAGCGATGCTCAGGGGTTACTCCTGGCTCTGCACTCAGGAATTACTCCTGGCGGTGCTCGGGGGGACCCTACCCATAGGATCGAACCCGGGTCAGCGGCGTGCAAGGCAAAGGTAATGGACGGTTGTAGTAAGCCAAAGAGCTGCCTCAGAGAACTGTCTTTCCCGTGACCTGCCTACCTAGTCTGAAGAGTTTATATTCCTGGGTTTTTCCCATGCATCGTCTGGATAGTCACAAAAACACAGGTGTGTGTGTGGGTATGTGTGCATGTGTGTGTGTGTGTTGTTGGGAAATCAAACATGGGGCCTCATGTATGTGCCCTCCCAGTGACCCACACCTCTGACCCCATAATGCTATTTCAGTGTGGCCTTGGGTTAGCTGGTGGGAGCAGAGAAAGCCAATGAAGGACATTCTGAAGATGGGCGGGGCGGGTGGGGGGGAGGGGGAACGACAAGGATTCTGCTCTGGTCAAGGAGGGCCACCCCACCTCACAGATCAAAGGGCATTCATCATCTCTGGCCTTCCCCCAAGCACCTTCTAACTCGGAAACTCTTCCCTGATGCAAATTCTTTTTTTTTTTTCCTTTTTTTCTTTTTTGAGTCACACCCAGCGATGCTCAGAGTTTACTCCTGGCTCTGCACTCAGGAATTACCCCTGGTGGTGCTCAGGGGGACCCTCTGGGATGCTGGGAATCGAACCCAGGTGAGCCCCGTGCAAGGCAAATGCCCTCCCCGCTGTGCTATGGCTCCAGCCCCCCTGGTGCAAATTCTTTCCCCCCCAACTTTCTTCCAAAGTAATGATTTTGGATTTCCCTAGCAATTAACCTAATCTTAACAACGAACCGGGTGACCTCAAACAGATGCAGCCATTCATTCCAGCAACCAAACGGGCTTATTTGGTCACAGACCGCAGGAAAGCGGGCAATTGGAAAACGCGTTCGCAGACAGAGGCTCACGGGCACCCACTAAATCCCGGGCATGCCAGCACATCTCTAACCTCTGCCGGAACTCCCTCTCTCAGTTGCTCAAGAGGCAGGACCGGGGCCGGAGCGATAGCACAGCGGGGAGGGCGTTTGCCTTGCACGCGGCCGCGGCCGACCCGGGTTTGATCACCGGCATCCCATACGGTCCCCCAAGCACTGCCAGGAGTAATTCCTGAGTGCAAAGCCGGGAGTAACCCCTGAGCATAGCTGGGTGTGACCCAAAAAAAAAAAAAAAAAAAAGAGGCAGGGCTGGTGGCAATTCCTGCAGGGAAATGGAAGCCCCATCAGGCGAAGGTAGTCTGTGGAGTGATGCGTGTGCTGACGCTCTCTCTAGCCTCCTTGCTTCATTCAGATTGAATTCTGTCCTTCACGGCCACAGTTCCCCACCTGCCTGTCAAGCCTCCTGCAGAATGGCACTTGGAAGACCGTGCATCTTTCCTGGTCGCCCAGCGCTTACTGGTGCCTTCTCTGCAGGATTATAAAATGATGCATGTTGGGGCTGGAGAGATAGGACAGTAGGGAGGCAGCTGGCCATTCATGCGAGGGACCTGGGTTTTATCCATATGGCACCCCAAGAAGAAGATTTGAGGGGCCGGAGCCATAGCACAGTGGGGAGGGAGTTTGCCTTGCATGCCGCCGACCTGGTTTGATTCCCAGCATCCCATATGGTCTCCCCAGCACCGCCAGGAGTAATTCTTGAGTGCATAAGCCAGGAGTAACCCCTGTGCATTGCCAGGTGTGACCCCCCCCCAAAAAAAAGAATAAGATTTGAGCACTGCTGGGTCTGACCCAAAACTTAAACATAATAATAATAATAATAATAAAATAAGTCAATTTTGTCCCGATAGCTGAACACTGAACAGTTTTTCCAATGGCCCTCATTTCTGCATGTGCCCCCAGCCCCCGTGCATCCCCCTCCCTCCGCGAGCTCTCTTCCCCCTCCTTCCGGCCAAGCATCCTGGGCCGTGGAACCCAGGGCGGCTAAACTAGGAACTCCTGGTCCGGATGTGGCTCATCCCAGGAGTGCTGCCTCCCACATGTGACATTCTGGAGCTCAGCCCCCAGCCCCCCCTCCCCCAGCCCCCCACAAATTCATTCGGAATTCCCTGATAACCAGTTCTGCGGAAAATTTTGTTTGTAGCTCCCAGGAATGAGCGGGGGCGGGAAGGGGAGGTTGGGGGGTCACAGACATTTACTATGTTTATATTTAAATTTTTTAAAGGGGGTTGCATATCCGGCAGTGCTCAGGGCCTCCTCGTAGCTCAGGGATCAGTTTTGATGCTGCTGGGGGCGGGGAGGGGGGAGGGGAAGAAGCCTAAGGGATATTGGGGACCGAACCCAGGCAAGCACCCTACCCGGCTGGGCTGCGGCTCCAGCCCCTGGACCCCCGAGCGGCTGCAAACCCTGGGGCGGGCGTGGGGCGGGGGCGGTGCGCGCGGGAGGCTGGCAGAAGCCGGACTCGCCCTCCCTGCCCTGCCCCCCAGGCCTCCCCGGGATGCCACCCACATGGCCCCAGAGCCGAGCACGGGCTTTTATCGCTCCTAACCACACCCCCTCCCTCCAACGCTACAACCCCCCCCAAACTCCCTTCCGGGAAGTGGAAGGAAGCAAAGGCCGGCCCGGCAGGTGCCCGAGAACTCGGGCTGCCCGCGGGGAGTATTGGGGGGCGGGGGTGGGCGTCCGCGCGCGGGAGGGGGGGTATGGGGACCGAGGCGGGAGTCTCCTAAAGCACAAATGCTGCCACGCTGCTAACGGGGAAGGGCCCCCACCCAGCCCGAGCGTTCCTGGGGAAGGGTCCCCCGCCGGAGCGAGGGGCGCAGGTGAGCAGCGGGGACGGGCACGGGCGGGCGGGGGGGGGCAGCGGGATCGGGCACCGGCCGGCGGGGATCAGCGGGCCAGGCACATCCAGGCGGGGGTCGTGCCCGGCGGGGGTCAGCGGGGCCGGACACGGGCGGGCGGGGGTCAGCGGGGCCGGGTACGGGCGGGCGGGGGGCAGCGGGGCCGGACACCGGCGGGAGGGGGTCAGCAGGGCCGGACACCGGCGGGCGGGGGTCAGTGGGGCCGGGCACCGGCGGGCGGGGGTCAGTGGGGCCGGGCACCGGCGGGCGGGGGTCAGCGGGCCGGGCACCGGCGGGCGGGGCCAGTGGCCGCGTGCCCCGGGCCGCGGGAGTCGCGTTTTCCCACCGCGCCAACGGCCCGCTCGGGACCGAATCGGCGGCGCCCGGGGCTCCGTTATAACGGCCGCTTGGCTGGGCCGGCCGAGTAGCCGCGGCGCTGCCCCACCCCGGGCCTCCCCCCCACCCGGGGCCCGCGGAGCGGTGTTGGGGGGTCGAGGATGGACCGTTGAACGGAGCTCCGGGACGCAACCGCAGCTGCGAGAGGCTCGAGGCGCTGCCCCCCCATCTCCCCCTCCCGGGGGGCCGCTGGTAGGAGGAGAAGGGGCCTGGGGACCTTGGGCTGGGGGTGATGGGGGAACCGGGCGCTGCAGCTTGGGAGAAAGGAAGCCAGAAGTCTCAGGGCATGCGAGATTCTGCTTTCCTGGACACCTGTTGTCCCCCCAAACCCCCCAAGCTCTGCTCTTGGTGCAGGGGGGTGTGGGTTCAGGGCGAAGGAGGTGGGCAAAGGGCCGGGTTAGTGACTAGGGAGCAGGGCAGAGCCTGGCAGGGATACAGTGATCCGTATTTTAGGAAGAAAAAAATGTGTGGGAGGCAAGATGGGGGAGCTGGGGGCAGGCCAGGACGGGAGATGTGCGCTGACGGTAGACCTAGGACCAGACTCGATGGCCTCTTCGTGTCTGTGTTGCAAATCAGAGTGCCCCAAATTAGAGACGGAGGAAGAAGGATGGTACCTGCCACAGAGGCAGGGAGGAGAGCGGGGTGGGGGGTAGCGGGTGGGACACTGGGAACATTGGTGGTGGGGAATGTGCACGGGTGGAGGGATGGGTGCTCCAGCCTTGTTGGACTGAAATGTAATCATGCAAGTATGTAACTGGATCTCAGGTGATCCAATAAAACTTCTTAAAAAAAAAGAAAAGGAAAGGAAGGAAGAGAGAGAGAGAGAAAGAAAAAGAAAGAAAGAAAGAAAGAAAGAAAGAAAGAAAGAAAGAAAGAAAGAAAGAAAGAAAGAAAGAAAGAAAGAAAGAAAGAAAGAAAGAAAGAAAGAAAGGAGGAAGGAAGGAAGGAAAGAGCAGGCATAGGGCTGGAAAAGCATCCAGGGACCAGAGGGAGGGCAGATGCCTTGCTCCTGGCAGACCCGGGTTCAATCCCTGGCATCCCATATGGTCCCCCAAACACTGCCAGGAGTAATTGAGTACAGAGCCAGGAGTCACCCCTGGGCATTGCTGGGTGTGACCCAAAAGGAAAAAAAAAAAGAAAAAGCATTTCCTAGGAAGTGTCTGTTGACCTACAGGAAGTGATGGAGCCCCTGAAGAATGATGGAGAGGGAATAGTTGACGTTAAAACTTCCAAGGCCAGAGTGGGTGGGAGAGGGAGTCCAGGGGGTGGTGGCCTTTGCTTGTCTGCACGCAGCCAAACCGGGTTCAAGTCCCAGCATCTCATATGGTTCCCCTGAGCACCGCCAGGAGTAATTCCTGAGTGCAGAGCCAGGAGGAACCTCTGTGCATTGCCAATGTGACCCAAAAAGCTTAAAAAGGGGCTAGATCGATAGCATAGTGGGGAGGGCGTTTGCCTTGCACGCGGCTGATCTGAGTTCGATTCCCAGCATCCCATATGGTCCCCCAAGCACCGCCAGGAGTAATTCCTGAGTGAAGAGCCAGGAGTAAACCCTGAGCATCACTGGGTGTGACCCAAGAAGAAAAAAAAAAAACTGAAAAAAATTAGAAACAAAGAAAGAAAGCAGATGATTTCCCAGAAACCTGGGTTCATTCCACCATCCTGTAGCTCCTGCAAAAATCAAAGTATAGCACCCCCTGGCCTTCTACCAACTTAACGCATGCTTTTAGAACTTTGAATTTCCATTAGTTTCTGAGACACGTTGGCCTGTGTTGATTTAGCATAACTAACCATGTGTTCTAAAAAATAGTGTATTTGAGTTCAAAGAATTTGGGGGTTTTCTTTTGATACCCCTCTACCGGGTTGGAGCAATAGCACAGCAGTTGGGTGTTCACCTTTCACTTGGCGGACCAGAGTTCGATTCCTCCGCCCCTCTCGGAGAGCCCAGCAAGCTACCGAGAATATCAAGCCCTCGAGGCAGAGCCTGGCAAGCTACCCATGCGTATTGGATATGCCAAAAACAATAACAATAAGTCTCTCAATGAGAGACATTACTGGTGCCCGCTCGAACAAATCGATGAGCAATGAGATGACAGTGACAGTGACCCCTCTACAACCCTCATCCCCACCCCGTATAAGAAAAGCCGTCTGGGGGCTGGAGCTCTAGTGCAGAGGGTAGGGCGTTTGCCTGGCATGCAGCGGACCCAGGTTTGATCCCCAACATCCCATAGGGTCCCCCAAGCACCGTTAGGAATAATTCCTGAGTGCACAGCCAGGAGTAACCCAAAAAAAAAGAATTTTTTTTTTAAATGGAAAGCTTAGAAAGAATGGGCAGAGTAGGAATACCAGATTCAGATGAGATAGCCGATCAGGCCAAACCATTATTTTTGATTGTTTCTTGTTTGTTTGTTTCAGTTTTGGGTTTTTGGACAACAGCTGGTTGTACTCCGAGCTTGCTCTTGGCTCTATGCTCAGGAATCACACCCGGAGGTGCTCGGGGACCACGATTGGTGCTGAGGATCAAGCCAGGTTTGGCCCTGAGAAAGGCAAGTGCCCTACCCACTGTACTATCTTTGGCCCCGGGATGATAATTTTTTTAATCTGGGTGGCTTAGTTCAAATTTGTTCAATCAATACATGGCAAACGAACACTTGGATCGGGCGGGGAGTGTGGTTCAGCTGCAGGGCACTTGCTTTGCCTGTGTATGACCCTGGCAAAAAAAAAAAAAAAGTGAATGACTGAATAAATAAAATCACAGGGCAATCTAAGTGCAAGATTGCTTAAGCCAATTCCTGCCCTTTGTTGGGAGCTGGGGCCGTACCCAGCTCAGGGCTTAATCCTGGCCCTGCTTTTAGGGATCACACCTGGTGGCTCAGGGAGCCTGTGTGGTACCTGAGTTCCCACCAGGGTCAACCACATGCAAAGGAAGAGCTATACCTGCTGCGCTACATGTGTATGCGTGCATGCATGCCTGTGTGCGTGCGTGCCTCTGTGTGTGTGTGTGTGTGTGTGTGTGTGTGTGTGTGCTGTCAAGGATTCTGAAGAGGAAAAGGGAAAAAGAGTTGAAAGAGGGACATATACACACACACACACAAACCCAACATAACCTTTGTATTTATTTGTTTGTTTATTTATTTATTTTTCTTTTTGGGTCACACCGGCACTGCACAGGGGTTACTCCTGGCTCTGCACTCAGGAATTACTCCTGGAAGTGCTCGGGGAACTCTATAGGATGCTGGGAATTGAACCCGGGTCGGCCACGTGCAAGGCAAACGCCCTACCTGCTCCAGCCCCAGCCTTTGTATTTAAAGTTATTCCTCTGTCATCAAGTTCTGTAACCACACAGTTTCCCCCTAAGCAAAAAAAAAAAAATTTTTTTAAAGGGCAAGAATTGGGGGCTGAAGCAACAGGATAGTAAAACAAACAAACAAACAAACAAATCATTCCTCAAAGGCTGGAGCTGTAGCACAGCGGGGAGGGCATTTGCCTTCCAAGCAGCCGAGCTGGGTTTGATTCCCAGCATCCCATAGGGTCCCCTGAGCACCGCCAGGAGTAATTCCTGAGCGTAGAGCCAGGAGGAACCCCTGTGCATCGCCGGGTGTGACCGCCCCCTAAAAAATAAAATCATTTCCCTCTGGCTACTGATGTGTGACGAGACCTTTGTTAGGGAGCTCAGAGTGAGTCCTTAGTCAACCCTGGAAGCACCCAGAAAGGGAGCATTAACTAAATGCGAGTTTCCCGACTCGCCCAAGCACCCACCAGCCTAGCCACAGCTCCCCCATTTCTGTTAAGAACGGAAGTGACCCCCAAGGATAGTAGATACAAGGGCCAGGGGGATTGCCCCAAAGCTGGAAGCCTGCTTCATGAGTGGAGGGGAGAAGGCAGGTGGAATAGAGAAGGGATCACTAAGGAAATGATGGCCGGAGGAACCAGTCGGGATGGGAGATGCGTGCCGAAAGTAGATAATGGACCAAACATGATGACCTCTCAGTGTCTGTGTTGCAAGCCATAATGCCCAAAAGTAGAGAGAGAGTATGGGGAATATTGTCTGCCATGGAGGCAGGGGGAGGGTGGGAAAGGGGGGTATACCCGGGATATTGGTGGCGGGGAATGTGCACTGGTGGAGGGATGGGTGTTTGATCATTGTGAGATTGTAACCCAACATGAAAGCTTGTAACTATCTCATGGTGATTCAATAAAATTTAAAAAAATTTTTTAAAAAGAATGGGGGGCTGGAGCAATAGCACAGTGGGTTAGGGCGTTTGCCTTGCACACAGCCGACCCGGATTCGATTCCCAGCATCTCATATGGTCCCCCGAGCACCGCCAGGAGTAATTACTGAGTGCATGAGCCAGGAATAACCCCTGTGCATTGCCGGGTGTGACCCAAAAAGCAAAAAAAAAGAAAGAAAGAACGGGAGTGACCAGGATGGGTCAGTAACTGTCCCCGTTACAACCTGCAGGCAGCAGCGGGCCCTGAGGAATCAGAGGCCGGCGAACGGACTCCACCATGAGTGAAACAATGAAACCGCAGCAACGTGTGAGTCACGGGAACTGGCGTCCGTGGGCTTGGCAGGGGAGAGTTCAGTCCCGGGAGGGTGGTCCGGCCTCCTCCTCGGCATGATGGGTCTTAACTGTGGGGGGTCCCTCCGGCCCCGCTCTCTCTCGGTTTGTGTTTGATGAGTCCAGGCCCCGTGGCGTGGTTTCTGCTCTCCCAGCACTGGGGGTTTCTGTAAGCGCCGTCCACGGGAGGGGTGGAGGTCATCTCCACCACAGACACGGCTGGGTGGGTGTCACAGGGCTGGTGAGAAGGGCCCAACCCTGAGCACTCTTCCTGAGCACCTCTCACAGTCTCTAATGGGCTCAAGGTCCCTCGTAAAGCACCGGGATGGGGGAAGCCACCAAAAAGCGTTGAAGAGGCGGCCAGGGGTGCGGCCAGGGCAGTGGTCAAGCCCCCTCCCTACCTTGCATGCCCGGGACCAGACCTGGTACCTCCACTACCGACACCCCAGATGGGTTAAGTGTCAGGATGCTTTGGAACGGGGTTGGGTTTGACAGGAACTGAATGAATCCCCGGCGTTCAGGATTTATAGCTGCTCAGAAGACTTTATCTTTTGTTTTCCTTTTTGGGCCACACTCGGCGATGCACAGGGGTCACTCCTGGCTCATGCACTCCTGGTGGTGCTCGGGGGACCATATGGGATGCTGGGAATCGAACCCGGGTCGACCGTGTGCAAGGCAAATGCCCTTCCCGCTGTGCCATCGCTCCAGCCCTGCCGCTCAGAAGACTTTTAAGAATCGTGTTCCTTGACAATTCATGGGTGTCTTGAAGGGCCCGTTTCCCAGACTGGCTGCCTTTTTTTTTTCCCCCTGTACGTTAGAATGGCAAATAAGAAAGTGGGGAGGGGTAGCCCCAGGGAAGAAAGGGGCTGCAACAGTTCGTCCCCAGCGCTCTTGGCAAAAGGTGCATCGTTTTGGTTTTGTCCTTCTTCCTTCTTCCAGTTTCGATCTCAGCACCGTGATTTCTTTTTTTTTTTTAATTTTTTATTAGTGAATCACCGTGAGGTACAGTTACAGACTTACAAACGTTCGTGCTTGCGTTTCAGTCATACAAGGGTCGAGGACCCATCCCTCCACCAGTGCCCATTCTCCACCACCAATGGTCCCAGCATCCCTCCCACCACCCCCACCCTCTCCCCCTCACACCCCACCCCGCCTCTGTGGCAGGGCATTCCCTTTTGCTCTCTCTTTCCTTTTGGGTGTTGTAGTTTACACCAGAGGCATTGAGTGGCCATCGTGTTCGATCTATAGTCTACGTTCAGCTCGCATCTCCCAACCCGAGCTGGTCCTCCAAATACCCTTTCCTTGGTGGTCCCTTCTCTATCTGAGCTACGGCACCGTGATTTCTAATATAGCAGCGTATGGCACGTCCATTCTGCTTCTGCCGAGCCCAGAATATTAGCGTCTCTCCAGCACTGGGTCCCCCCGCCCACCCCCCCATAGACACACACACACACACACACACACACACACTCACTCACACACACATTCACACTCACACATACACACCACCTTGACAATCTCGGTTGCACAGGCCTAGTCTCACTGACCGATTCTCAATCCCTTCACATGTTTCTCTGTATCCCACATACAAAAGCCATCACTTTGTCCGCAGCCCTCTCCCCTCTGACTTCACCCCACGCGATCCCTTCCAGTTCCCTCCCTGTCGCAGCGGATGGTGGGATTTTCTCCGCCACGTAGTCCATAGTGGCTGCTGAGCACAGCTTCTCTCTGTGCTCATCTGTTCATGTGTTCCTTTTTTTTTTCTTTTTGCTTTTTTGGGTCACACCCGGCGATGCTCAGGGGTTCCTCCTGGCTCATGCACTCAGGAACTACTCCTGGCGGTGCTCAGGGGACCCTATGGGATGATGGGAATCAAACCCGGGTCAGCCGTGTGCAAGGCAAACGCCCTCCCCACTGTGCTATCGCTCCGGCCCTCCATGCATCTGTTCTTGGGCACTCAGGTTGTTTGATCTTGGCTGCTGTGAATAGGGTGGGAATGAGCGTAGCCAAGGAAGCGTCTTTTCAAAATTCCGTTGGGACCCTGGGGATAAATGCCAAGCAGTGGAATCACTGGGTCGTATGGAAGTTGGATATATTTTTTTTCTTTTTGGGTCACACCTGGCGATGCTCTGAGGTTACTCCTGGCTCTGTACTCAGGAATTACTCCTGGCGGTGCTCAGAGGACCATATGGGATGCAGGGGATTGAACCCGGGTCAGCCGCGTGCAAGGCAAATGTTCTCCCTACAGTACTATCGCTCTGGCCCCTAGAAGCTCGATTTTTGGGAGCACGCATGGTAGTGCTCGGGTATCACTTCTAGTGAGGCCTCGAGGACCACATGGGTTGCCAGGGTTCAAACCTGGGTGGGCCACTTGTAAGGCAAACACCCTACCTGCTTATGCTAACTCTCTGGCCCTGAAAGAAGATATTTAAATAGGCAAAGGATCTATGGAGACACTTCTTTTTCTTTTTTTTTTTTTTAGGATTTTGGGTCACACTCAGCGATGTACAGGGGTCACTCCTGGCTCATGCACTCAGGAACTACTCCTGGCGGTGCTCCTGGGACCATATGGGATGCTGGGATTCGAACCCGGGCCAGCCGCGTGCAAGGCAAACCTCTTCCCCGCTGTGCTATCGCTCCAGCCCCTGTGGAGACACTTCGTAAGAAGCTCAGAAAAGGGGCAGGAGAGAAAAGACTGTGGCAGTTAAGGTGTTCGAGTTGCAGCCCACCAACCCCCAGCTTGAATTCTTAGCATCACGCATGGTCCCCCAGCACTTCTGGGGGTCAGTCCTGAGCATAGAACCAGGAATAGGCCCTGAGCACTGCTGGGTGTGCCTCCTCTAAAAAAATGAGCAGGGGCCAATGTGATAATACAGCAGGGAGAGCATTTGCCTTGCACACGGCTTACCCAGGTTCGATCCCCGGCATCCCGTATGATCTCCTGAGCACAGAGCCAGGAGTAACTCCTGAGCATTGCCAGGTGTCCCCCCACACACCAAAAAAAAAAAAAAGATGAACAATGACTAATGAGCATATGAAAGGATGCTCAGTATCACTAGCCTTTAAAGAAATGCAAACCACGATCACAGGGATGTCATGCTTATTAGATGATCTATAATGGAAAGAGCATTGGAAAGTGTTAATGCTCCAGAACGGATCCAAAGAACTGTGTTTACCTGGGAGGAGGGAATGGGGAAGGGAAGGGAACTGTGATATTAATGGAGGGAAGTGTGTTGGAAAGATGTGGGCATCAAGCAATCACTGATAGTATTGTATTAAACATGGTATCACTGTATCACTGTCCTCCCGTTCCTCATCGATTTGCTCGAGCGGGCACCAGTCATGTCTCCATCGTGAGACTTGTTGTTAGTGTTTTGGGCATGTCGAATACACCACGGGGAGCTTGCCAGGCTCTGCCGTGAGGGCGGTATCTCAGGAAAAACTGGGAAGGGAGTATTGGCAAAGAAGCTTCTAGTAGCAGTGTAAAATGATACAGTTGCTTGGGAAAACGGCCTGGCTCTAGGCCGGAGCAGTATAGCGCAGTGGGTACTATTGACTTGCCTTTGACTTGCATGCAGCCGACCTGGGTTCAATCCCCGGCACCCCATATGGTCCCTCTGAGCACCACCAGGAGTGATTCTTGAATGCAGAGCTCCAGAAGTAAGTCCTGGCACTGCTGAGTGTCGCCCCAAAACAAAACAAAAAAAGAAAGTCTGGGGCTGGAGCGATAGCACAGCAGGGAGGGCGTTTGCCTTGCATGCAGCCAAGCCGGGTTCAATTCCCATAGGGTCCCCCGAGCACCGCCAGGAGTGATTCCTGAGTGCAGAGCCAGGAGTAACCCCTGAGCATCGCCGGGTGTGACCCAAAAAACAAAAAACAAAAAACCTGAGACTCTTCCTTGAAAGGTTATCATAGAAGCACCATCATATGTGACTTCTACTTAGAGGGTCCTGATCCCCAAACCTTGTGCTTCTGTGCTCACTAAGAACTCTTCATTCAGGGGCTGGAGTGATAGCACAGCGGGGAGGGCGTTTGCCTTGCACACAGCTGACCCAGGTTTGATTCCCAGCATCCCATAGGGTCCCCTGAGCACCGCCAGGGATAATTCCTGAGTGCAGAGCCAGGAGTGACCCCTGTGCATCGCCAAGTCTGACCTAAAAAGCAAAAAAAAAAAAAAAAAAAAAAAAACTCTGAATTCATAGCAGGAGGAACATCCCAAGTGTCCACCAGCACTGGAGCACTGGAATATAATCTAAGAGCAAATACTCAGTGCTGACGCATCGAGGTGGGAGAAGCTGGCATGAGCAGCCCTCGAAGAAGAGGCGGAGATTATAAACGATTTTCTCTCCTACGTGCGAGAAAGCAAGATGACTCTGAGCCAGAATGGGGGCCTCTCAGTAGCCCCCTACTATGCTGACGTCCAGATCGGAAACGCCCAGCCTTCGGAACTGAGAAGGAAATGTTGGCAGTTGAAGCCACTTGGCCTATGCTCTTGGGTTACGGCACCCTAGACCACGATAGTTTCCATTCCTACGTTTTGTTTTGTTTTGGTTTTTGGTTTTGGTTTGGGGGCCACACCCAGTGGTGCTCAGGTTTACTCCTGGCTCTGCACTCAGGAATTAACTCTTCACGGGCTCGGAAGGCCGTATGGGATGCCGGGGATTGAACCAGGGTCGTCTGTGTGCAAGGCAAGCGCCTTAGCCACTGTAATTTTGCTCCAGCCCCTCCTAACAATTTTTTAATTTTATTATTATTATTATCATTATTTATTATTATTATTATTATTAGGGCTGGAGCGATAGCACAGCAGGTAGGGTGTTTGCCTTGAACGCAGCCAACCTGGGTTTAATTCCTCCATTCCCCTCTCGGAGAGCCCGACAAGCTACCAAGAGTATCCCGCCCGCATGGCAGAGCCTGGCAAGCTCCCCGTGGCATATTCAATATGCAAAAAAACAGTAACAACAAGTCTCACAGTGGAGACATTACTGGTGCCCGCTCGAGAAAATCGATGAACAATGGGACAACAGTGCTGCTATTATTATTATTATTTGCTTTCTGGATCACACTAGCAATGCTGAGGGATTGCTCCTGGCTCTGCACTCAGAAATTACTCTTGTCGGTTCTCGGGGGACCACAGGGGATGGTGGAGATCGAACCCGGGTCAGCTGCATGCAAGGCAAACCGCCTCCTTGCTGTCTTATCGCTCTGTCCCCTATCCTAACAATTTTTTAAATGACAAATTAATAGTCACGTGGCTGATTGGGCGGGGGGAAGGGGCATGTGTACAAGGGACAGGGGAGCCGTCATCCTTGCTCTTCCAGGGATTCTTGGAATTGTGCCGTGTGTTATTTGTGTAGGTTTAGGGGCCACATCCAGCGGGCTCAGGACTTGCTTTTGCTTTTTTTTTGCTTTTTTAGTCACACCCAACGATGCACAGGGGTTACTCTTGGCTCCGCACTCAGGAATTACCTCTGGCGGTGCTCAGGGGACCCTATGGGATGCTGGGAATCAAACCTGGGTCGGCCGCATACAAGGCAAGCAAACGCCCTACCCGCTGTGCTATTGCTCCAGCCCCTCAGGGCTTGCTTTTTGACTCTGTGCTCAAGGATCCAGGCTGGCGGTGATCACTCCTGATCGTGTGGGGTGCCAAGGATTGAACCCAGGTCGGCCAGGTGCGGGGCAGGCACCTTACCCACTGTACTGTCTCTCTGGCGGCCAGCAACACGTCTTTCTTTAATGAAAGTCCCAGGAATGTCACATTCAGTGACAGGGACTGTGCCTTGCTTGTGTGAGACCCTGGATTCAATCTTTTTTTTTTTTTTTTTTTTTAGTATTTGGGTCACACCCAGCAATGCTTAGGGGTCACTCCTGGCTCTGTGCTCAGGAATCACTCCTGGTGGTGCTCGGGGGACCATACTGGATGCCGGAGATTGAACCCAGGTCTTCTGCATGCAATCGCTCTGGCCCCTTTTGGACACTGGGGATAAAAAAAAAAAAGTTAATAGAATAATTAAAAGAAAGCCATGGTATCTACCTACTACCCTTCTAAGAAATAGTATTTTGGGCTGGAGAGAGGACAGGGTTTAGGCACTTGCCTTGCAGCTGGCAGCCCTGGTTCCATTTAAGTACCAATTGAACAGCCTAATCCCCCCACCCCGCCCACCCCAAACAAACAAACAAACAAACAAACAGAAAACAACAAAAATCCCAAGAAAATGAATGTTTGAGAGACTCAAAGAGAAATAGTTAAATAGCTTAAAATGGGCCATAAGGAGTTCCAGAAGAGTTAGATCATGCCCTGAAATGAAACATTTCGTTATGCTAGTTAGTACTTATGTTTTTTGGGTTTTTTTTTTTGTTTGTTTGCTTTGTTTTTCTTTTTGAGTCACACCCGGCGATGCACAGGGGTTACTCCCGGCTCATGCACTTAGGAATTAACTCCTGGCGGTGCTAGGGGAACCCTATGGGATGCTGGGATTCGAACCCGGGTTGGCCAGGTGCAAGGCAAATGCCCTACCCGCTGTGCTATTGCTCCAGCCCCGCTAGTTAGTACTTTAGGAGGCATGAAGATACTCTGACATAGAAGAACAGAGCTGGGCTCATGGGCAAGCTGGGACTTACAGTGGGCCTCGAAAGATTAAAAACACTTTTTTTTTTTGAGCACCAAAGACAATTTGGTTCCTAGGGACCATTCTTCCCCCAGCTTATGCTTTAGCCAACCCGCCTTGAAGCGGGTTGCTTCCTTGCTGCATGCATCTTAGCATCTGGCCACCAGGGGGCAGTGTACGTCCTTGAGGCGTCCTTCCCAGTCAAGAGTCTGGGAACCTGCTTTTAGGGCCAGAACGACTGGAAATGAGAAACCTAGTTTAGATACAGGCCCGTGAGGCTTGCAGTGGAGCAGCGGGGAAAAAATCACCACCAGAAAAATAATGACAGGCAGAGGCCCAAGCGCTAGTACAGCAGGCAGGGCGCCTTGCCTTGCCTGTGTTTGATCTTCAGCATCCCATATGGTCCCTGAGCACCGCCAGGGCTGGTTCCTGATTACAGAGCCAGGAAGAACGAGTGAGAGGCAGAAACAGTAATTTGTGTGTGTGTGTGTGTGTGTGTGTGTGTGTGTGTGTGTGTGTTGGGGGGGGAGCTTGTTTATTCCCCAAATAAATTTGAAAACCTTTGCAAATCCCCCTTAAACTTTGTATTCTTGTATTTTTTTGTTGGTTTGGTTGGGGGGTTATTCTCCTATGAACCTGGGAATACCTTCCACATTCCAAGCTGTTACCTTCACCTGCTGAGCTGTTTCTCTGGTCCCAGATTGTTAGGTTTGGGTTTTGGTTTGAGCTTTTTGGGGGTTCGGCACTTTTTTTTTAACTTTTTGGGTCACGCCTGGTGATGCCCAGGGGTTACTCCTGGCTCTGCACTCAGGAATGACTCCTGATGTTGTTCAGAGGACTGTATAGGGATGCCAGGGATTGAACCCAGGTTGGCTGCATGCAAGGCAAACACCCTTCCCACTGTCCTTTCACTCCAGTCTCATCTTTTAACACATTTGACTATGCTCAGACATTACTCCTGGCTCTGTGCATAAAGGTCACTCCAGAAGGTGCTGGAAGACCATATGATGTGCCCAGGACCAAACCAGGGCAGGTCAAACCACAGCAAGACAGCTGCCTTGATCCCACTGCTGTCTCTTCTACCCAGACCTCTACGTTGTTTTTTTGTTTTTTTGCCTTTTGGGTCACACCCAGGGATGCACAGGGGTTACTTTTGGCTCTGCACTCAGGAATTACTCCTGGCGGTGCTCGGGGGAGACCATATGGGATGCTGGGAATCGAAACCGGGTTGTTGGCCGTGTGCAAGGCAAATGCCCTAGCCGCTGTGCTATTGCTCCAGCCCCTACATTTTTCTTAATGGACAACTAAAAATAGATATTTTTCAAAATGTTTGTCGGGACTCATTTCCGCCGTCTGGTTTATCACATACATACTTGGGGTTGGAGGGGGGAACATTGCTAACCTTTTAGAAATCCTTTGTGCAACTTAGGAAAAACTGTTTCACGGTGGCGGGGAGTGGGAGGTTGTGGGAAAAGGGTGCTTAGGATCTTTAGGCTTTTTATGGTAGCTTTGTGCAAAGACAGAGAAAGATGCCTTGTCCATCTGGCTGGAGGGGGGTGTCTGCGGCCGGGTGGAGGCTTCGCGCCCCGCCCCCCCCCCCCCCCCCGCCCCAAAGCCTCACAACTAAGATCCAGCCTCCTAAACTGAACGTTATACACAAAGGTATGTGGATTTCGTTTATTTTTCCCTCATCACTTAGAAATCTTTGGTGGAGGTGGGGGGGCGGGGCAGAGGGGTGGGGGAGGGGCGGGGTCTTTGCCGAGGAACCTGAGAGGGTCTGGCAGTTTGGGCACTGACCTTGCAAACAGTCAAGCCCCCCAGGAGCGTTACCTGAGCACAGAACCCGGAATAAGTGCTGAGCACCGGTGGTGGTGGTGGTTGTGGCCCCCAAATAAAACAAACACAAACAAACAAACAAAAAATCTTTGTTCAGAGAACGACCTTGTTCAATTTGTGGAACTACCCATAAAATGGCAAAGTCATTGTTCACGGTGACCAGTTAGCCAACCCAGACTTCCTTTCTGGGACTAAAAAAAAAGTCTAACTTCCTTCTTGGTTCCAAATAAAAAAAAAGTTAATAGGTGCCCCAATGGGTGACTCGACCAGCTGATGCTTTAAAAAGCTTCTTGGACTTAAAAATCAGATGGGGGGGCGGGGCTGGGCGGGGAGCCAGAGAACACGCATGCGCCTGACCGGGCTTTGCTCCCCCAAGCCCCACCAGTGGTCTCTGGAGCCCCGCCAGGAGTGATCACTGAGCACAGAACCAGGAGTAAACAGTGAGCTCTGTCGGGTATGGCCCCAAAAGCAACAACAGCTGGATTCATGTGGCGTGCTGGGAACTTACAGCTCAGTGCGCTGGGCGCCTTGCGTGCCGGGGGAGGCCGGGGTTGGACCCCGCACCCACTGCAGCCCCCAGTGTGGAACCCCCAGACCCAGCCCAGCACGCAGCAGGGAGGGTAGCCCCCAGCACAGTTGGAAGTTTAGTCTGCGAACCAAAATAAGACAAAAGCCCGGGCCGGAGCGATAGCCCAGTGGGTAGGGTGTTTGCCTGGCATGCAGCTGACCCGAGTTCAATCCCCAGCATCCCATAGGGTCCCCCGAACAACATCGGGAGTAATTCCTGAGTGCAGAGCCAGGAGCAACCCCTGAGCATCGCTGGGTTTGACCAAAAAAATTTTAAAAATAAAAAATAATTTAAAAACACAGGGGCTGGAGTGATAGCACAGCGGAGAGGGCGTTTGCCTTGCACGTGGCCGACCCAGGTTCGAATCCCAGCATCCCATATGGTCCCCTGAGCACTGCCAGGGATGGTTCCTGAGTGCACAGCCAGGAGTAAGCCCTGAGCATCGCCAGGTGCGACCCAAAAAGAAAAAAAAAAACGCAAAAAAGCCCCTGGGAAGTCTGTGAGTTGCCGTATCTTGGGGTACCGGTGGGACCATATGGGATGCTGGGAACCATATGGATGCTGGGAAAAAGATGCAGTGGAAGAATTGAAAGAGGGGTCTGGCTGCAGAGCTCTCAGGAGATGCTGAGCGGCGGATCCACGTGGAATGCCATCTGCTTGGCACCCGTTGCAGTAAGGCTCTGCCCTGGACCGGCGCCCCCTGTGCCCTGTTAACCGTCCGCACTTTCAAGGAGGTCCATTGCGCCCCAGAAGCAAGTCAGGATGGAGCGCAGGGGGCTGGGGGCTGGGCGGGGCTGGCACGCGGAGACCCCAGGTTCCATCCCCAGCGCCCATGGACGCGTGGTACCTGCCCTCTCCCCCTCCCCCTCCCCCTCTCCAACAGGTCTCGAGTGGCATCGCTTGGCTGGACCATTAAACGCCTGACCTACCTAGAGTGACTGCTCTCGCTTGTGGAAGAGGAAGTAGCAGAAAGGGAGACGGACACCCAAGGAGAGTAGAGCCAAGGGCCAGGGAGATTGCGCCGCAGGTGGAAGCCTGCCTCCTGCGCTGGGGGAGGAGGCAGCCAGCAGAGAGAAGGGACCACTCGGTGAATGGTGCTCGGAGGGCCCGCTTGGGATGGGGGGTGATGTGTGCTGGAAGTATACTGTGGACCAAGCACGATGGCCGCTTAGTACCTGTGTTTGCAAGCCGTAATACCCCAAAGTAGAGAGAGAGTAAAAGGGAACATGCCTGACATAGAGGCGGGGGTGGAGGGGGGGGAGACTGGGAACATTGGTGGTGGAGAATGGGCACTGGTGGGGGATGGGTACTCGATTATTGTATGACTGAAATGTAATCACAAAAGTTTGTAAGTCTAACTGTATCTCACGGTGATTCATTACAAATTATATATATGTATATATATATAATACATGCATATATATGTGTGTATATATATGTATAGGAAGCCATAGTACAGCGGGTAGACTGTTCACCTTGCATACAGCCGACCTGGGTTCGATCCCTGGTCCCCCAAGCACTGCCAGGAGTAATTCCTGAGTGCAGAGCCAGGAGTAATCCCTGAGCATTGTTGGGTGTGACCCCAAAAAGAAATATATATATATATTTATATATATAGAGAAAATATATATATCACTATCTATCACTATCATCCCGTTGATCGTCGATTTGCTCGAGCAGGCCCAGTAATGTCTCCATTCGTCCTGGCCCTAAGATTTTAGCAGCCTCTCTTTACTCATCCTTCCCAATGGTGCCGCATTAGAGGCTCTTTCGGGGTCAGGAGAATGAGACCCATCATTGTTACTGTACTTGGCATATGAATATGCCACAGGGAGCTTGCCAGGCTCTCCCAAAGAATAATACCAACATAGCATAATTAGGCAGTTTTTCCAAATCTCAGAACATTATATATATATAAATTTAAAAACCTTACGACCTGCCTGAGCCTGCCAGGAGTGATCCCTGGCCCCCAAACAACAAAAATTTTTAGGGGCTGGAGCAATAGTACAGTGGGCAGGGTGTTGGCCTTGCATGCCCCATACTTGGACTCATTCCTGGCATCCCATATGACTTCCCCAAGTGCTAATTCCTGAGTGGAGAGTCAGGAAGAGCCTATGAGCCTCTCCAGGTGTGCCCCCCCCCAAAAAAAAGAAAACTGGGGGGAAAAAAAGCAAAAAACCCACACTAGGGACCACCTGCCACTGGGAGGCATCATGGGAGACCCGGAGCACAGCTCCAGAGACCTCTGCAAAAAAGGGAAAAAAATGTTTTGTGAAATGAGACAGTTCAACTGATTTAAAATTTTTTTTATTTATTAATTGAATCACAGTGAGATGCACAGTTACAGAGTTATTCATGATTGGGTTTCAGTCATATAAGTACCAATTGCCATCCCTTCGCCGGGGTACATTTCCCACCACCAATGTCCACTGTTTCCCTCCCAAAGCCCCCCCAATCCCCCTCTTCCTGATCTATGGCAGGTGCTTCTCTTATCTCTCTCTCTCTCCCTCTCTCTCTCTCTCTTTGGGGCATTATGATTTGCAATACAGATACTGAAAGGTTATCACGTCATGATCACAGTCACAAAATCCCGTTAATCACCGATTTCTCGGGCGGACTCAGTAACATCTCATTTTGTCCTTTCCCTGAGATCTTAGAAGTCTCTCTCGACTAGGCCCTCCCAACAATTTTGCACTGGGGGCTCTTCAGGGTCAGGGGAATGAGATCCAGCTTGTTACTGGCTTTAGCATATGAATACACCATGGGAAGCTTGCAAGGCTGTCCCATGTGAGCAGGAAACTCTCAGAAGATTGCCAGTTTCTCCCAGAGGGAGAAGCAGGCTAAAGATACCGGCGGCCACTTGAGGCCTTGTGCTTCTGAGAGCTTGCTTTTAAATCTCTCTCTGGATGTTGGCCGTTGATGGGATTACACACACCTGGGTTCCTCTGCCGGTACCTTTATGCATGAGGCCTGTCCGAACGTGTGTAATCTCTCCCTCTCCCTCTCTCTCTCTCCTATTTGGGGCATTATGATTTGCAATACAGATACTGAAAGGTTATCATATAAGAAAAGAAAAAATAGTATGAGACTAATCTCGAAGGCCAGAGAAAGTGGGGGCCAGAGGACTGGTTGGAAGCTTGTCACAAGTGTGTGGGGTGCGAAAGGCAGTTAGGAGAGAGAAAGGACCAGGGTGACAATAATGGTTGGACATGATCAGTCTAGATGAAGAACTGAGTGCTGAAAGCATGTAAAGGGATATACAAGATAGTTTTTGTGACGCTCAGGGGTTCCTCCTGGCTCTGCTCTCAGGAATTACTTCTGTTGGTGCTCAGGGGACCCTTTGGGATGCTGGGACTCAAACCCAGGTCAGCCGCATGCAAGGCAAATGCCCTCCCCACTGTGCTATCGCTCCAGCCCCACAAGAGTTTTTAATGAGACTTATTTAGGAGAACTGGAGTGATAGCACAGCGGGGAGGGCGTTTGCCTTGCACGTGGCTGACCTAGGTTCTATCCCCGCCTCCCTTAGGGTCCCCCGAGCACCGCCAGGAGTTCATTCCTGAGTGCAGAGCCAGGAGGAACCCCTAAGCATCGCTAGGTGTGACCACCCTCCCCCCCAAAAAAAAATTAACAGTGATTCTCAACCTACCCTGCGGGTGACTCATTCCTGAGAACCCAGGATGCAGAATTCCCAGCACGCAGGGAAATGCAGAGCTTGGATACATGGTCTTAAGCCAGGCCCTTCTGGGAGGCTGTATTGCATGATGAGAGTTGACCTAGGCCCCTTGAGACCCATGGAGCCATTTGGGGAGCAAGGGGGCACTGGTCATCAGAAAGCAATTCTGTATCACTCTATCACTGTATCACTGTCATCCCGTTGCTCACCGATTACCTCGAGCGGGCACCAGTGACGTCTCCACTGTGAGACTTGTTGTTACTATTTTTTGGCATATCGAATACACCACAGGGAGCTTGCCAGGCTCTGCCGTGCGGGCGGGATACTCTCGGTAGCTTGCCGGGCTCTCCGAGAGGGGCGGAAGAATCGAACCTTGGTCGGCTGCGTGCAAGGCAAACGCCCTACCCGCTGTGCTATCGCTCCAGCCCATCATCAGAAAGCAACTAGGGAGTGAACTAGGTCTCCCTGTCAGGAACAGAGGGAGGGGTTGGTCCGAGTCAGTCCGATGTCGCATGTTTAGGGTGGGAGCTGAGAGATTTCCCAGGAAGTGATGAGGTCATTCTTAACCCGGCAAGCGACATGAGCTGTTTTCCCAAGCCCTGAATGAAGAGAAACAAATGCCTGTGAGTCCAGCTGTGATTTATGGCTGGATCTGGTCCAGAACTCTTTTGCGCAGTCGAGACTCAGGACTTTGGTTTGGAGAGAGCGTTGCCGTGGACAGTCTAGCTCTCTCAGTAACTCAGGCCTGATAACTTTCTCTGCGGATGGAGACCTTCAAGCATGATTCACATTATTAGTCAAGGATATTTGTTGTTGTCTAGGCCACAGTCATTGGTGGTTGTCAGGGTTAGGTGGTGGGATTCAAGCCAATCTGTGTGCAAGCAAGCCGCTTAACCCTGAGAGAGAGAAAATTTTTATTTTATTTTTATTTTTTTATTTTTTTTTTTTTTGCTTTTTGGGTCACACCCAGCGATGCTCAGGGGTTACTCCTGGCTTTGCACTCAGGAACTACTCCTGGAGGTGCTTGGGGGACCATATGGGATGCCGGGGATCGAACCCGGGTCGGCCGCGTGCAAGGCAAACGCCCTACCCGCTGTGCTATCGCTCCGGCCCCTTTATTTTATTTTTTTGCTTTTTGGGTCACACCCGGCTATGCACAGGGGTCACTCCTGGCTCATGCACTCAGGAATCACCCCTGGCAGTGCTCAGGGGACCCTATGGGATGCTGGGATTCGAACCCGGGTTGGCTGCATGAAAGGCAAACGCCCTACCCGCTGTGCTATGGCTCCAGCCCCCAAGAGAGAGAAAAATTTTAATGTACTTGATTTTGCTTGAGGGGCCCTACCTGGCAGTGCTCAGGAGTGACTCCTGGTTCTGCACTCAGGAATAACTTCCTGAAGGGACTCAGGAGATCGGAGGGGATGCTGGGGAGCAAACCTGAGTCTGCCATATGTAAGGCACGCGCCCTAACCATTGTACTACCTCTACACTCTCCCCACCACCACCACCACCACCACCACCATGGTAGCACTGTAGCCCTATCTTACTGCTTTTCATCGATTTGCTCGAGCGGGCACCAGTCACGTCTCCATGGTGAGACTTGTTACAGTTTTTGGCATATCTGGCATATCGAATACACCACAGGGAGCTTGCCAGGCTCTGCCATGGGGAGCGGGATACTCTTGGTAGCTTGCTGGGCTCTCCGAGAGGGGCGGAGGAATCGAACCTGGGTCGGCCGCATGCAAGGCAAACGCCCTACCCACTGTGCTATCGGTCCAGTCCAGCCACCCCAAATATAGACTCTTCCCACTGTATCTGTGGTAATATGATTTTAGGGATCATCTCATCCTTAAGAGCTTGCAGAACCAGACCCTGAATCTTAAGCCGGAATTGGAGTTCCCAAGCATTGAGCGGTCTTTGGGGTCTTTGGAAGGTTGGGGGTGCTGGTGTCTGCTGCCCCCCCCCCCAGCCCTCGTCCCCTCTCCCATCCTTTCCCCTCTGCTCCCCAGTCCTCCCAGAGGACTCTGCTTTCTGGGCCCTCCACATTCCAGAGACCTTTTGTTCTAAGGTTCTGTGTTATCTCTGTGCTCCAGAGTGGCTGATAAAAGCCAACGTGTGGACTGGGGGGAACAATGGAGATGAAAAGAATCATGACCCGGCTAGGGCGACCTCCTGGGTGCCGGCAGAAAGGCTCCCTGGCTGTGTGGGAGTGCCCAGGAGCTGGGGGGTGGGGTGTGTGTTGGGGGGGGGGTCAGGCCCGTGGGTTTGCCTTCCAAGTGCGCAGATGTGGAGGTCAGCCGTGCTCCGTGACCGGGAGCCAAGCTCACCTATCACCTGACCGTGTGCTCTGTCGGTGACCTTGCTGCTTCCTGCTCTGCAGAAAGACGGAGATTAGCTGAAACGGCCTCCCCGTGGGCACTCTCCTGCCAGGGCAGTCACCACACCCCCCTTCCCTGCCCCGACAAGCTCTTCTCCTGGGCACAGAGCACCGACCTAAGGTCTCGCTGGGGCTCCCAGGGCTCAGGACGCGGGTCTCTGGGCTGGAGCGGTAGTCCCGCGGGTAAGGAAGGCGTTGGCCTTGCCAGCAGCCCACCCGGGTTCTGCCCCCATTACTGCATATTCAGGAGCACCGCCAGGAGTGACCGCAGTGTGCAGAGCCAGGAGCAGGCCCTGAGCATGGCAGGTGTGGCCCCAAGCGAACACGAAAGAGCACAGCGCTCTCTCTCTCTCTCTCTCTCTCTCTCTCTCCCTCTCTTCCTTTCTCCCTCTCTCCCTCTCTCTCTCTCCCCCTCTCTCTCTCTTCCTCTCTCCCTCCCTCCCTCTCTCTCCCACCCTCTCTCTCCCTTTCTCTCTCCCACCCTCTCTCTCTCTCTCCTTCTCTCTCTCCCACCCCCACCCTCTCTCTCTCCCTCTCTCTCTCCCTCTCTCTCCCACCCTCTCTCTCCCTCTCTCTCCCACCCTCTCTCTCTCTCTCTCTTTATATATATATATATATATATATATATATCCAGTTGACTGTATCAGCGAGAGGGTCTCTGGGGTAGTTAAGAATCAGTGTGACTCGGCTAAGAGGCGCCCCAAAGTGAGGTTCTGTCTTCTGTTTCCTGCTTTGTCACAAAGGCTTCTACAGTTCCCACCTGTCGTTGATGCAAAAACAATATCAAATGAGAAATCATTTTTTATTTTGTTTGCTTTGGGGACCACACTTGGGATTCCTCTTGGCTTTGCACTCAAGAATTACTTCTGGCGGGGCATGGGGAACCATATGGGATGCCAGGGATCGAACCTGGGTTAGCTGCGTGCAAGGCCAGCACCCCGCCTGCTGTTCTCCAGTTCCAGAAATCAATTTTTTAAATGGACATCTAAAAATATACATATATATATATATAAAATTGCTTTTTGGGTCACACCCAATGATGATGCTCAGGGGTGACTCCTGGCTCTGCACTCAGGAATTACTCCTGGCGGTGCTTGGGGGACCCTATGGGATGCTGGGAATTGAACCCAGGTTGGCCGTGTGCAAGGCAAACACCCTCCCCGCTATACTATCACTCGAGTCCCTAAAAATAGATTTGTTTTTGTTTTTGTTTTTTTTTTTTGCTTTTTGGGTCACACCCAGCGATGCTCAGGGGTTACTCCTGGCTTTGCACTCAGGAATTACTCCTAGCGGTGCTTGGGGGACCATATGGGATGCCGGGGATCGAACCCGGGTCGGCCGCATGCAAGGCAAACGCCCTACCCGCTGTGCTATCGCTCCGGCCCCCAAGATTTTTAATGTATATAATAGGGACTCATTCCCGCTATCTGAGCCATCACACACATGCTTTCGAGGACATTATTAATGCTTCGGAAATTCCAGTTTTGGTTTTGGGGGGCTTTGAGGTTTTCGTTTGTTTTGTTTGGGAGCCACACCTGGTGGTACTCAGGGCCCGGTGTTTGGGGATCCCTCCCTGTGCTCTCCCTTCCTCTCTCTCTCCCTCCCCCCTCACCCTCTTTCTCTCTCCCTCTCTCTCTTTGTCCCTCTCTCGCTCTCCCACCCTCTCTCTCCCTCACATGGTAGACCATATGTGGTTCTGGGGATTGTACTGGTGTCCTTATATGCGAGGTAAGTGCCTTAACTCAGTGTCTGTTTTAAATTCATTTGACAGCAGATATTCTTTTTTTCATTATTATTATTTTAAAATTGTATTGAATCACCGTGAGATACGGTTACAAAGCTCTCATGTTTGAGATTCAGCTATACGGTTATCGAACACTTATCTTCCACCAGTGCACATTTTCCACCACCGATGTCCCCAGTATCCACCCCACCCCCCATCCCAGTCCTCACCCAGCCTCTATGGCAATTTCCCCAGTACTCTCTCTCTACTCTTGGGCATTATGTTTTGCCCGAATTTTCCCACCACCATTCAAGCCTGCCTGCCAGGGGCAGATGCTAGATAATTTTATTTTCCATTGCTCATTTTGAATATTATGAGTGTTTGCGTGGCCGCAAAGTGACCGCGTGCTTCTGGGATCCTAGATTGTAGATGGTTGGGTTCCAGAGACATCTCTGTAGGTCTCTAATCCATTTGGCGATTCAGCTGGGAGTCTCTGGGCCAGAGTAGTTGGTGTGCCAAGACGGCGCAGGGTGGAAACTTGTGGGTGTGACAGCTAGGGCGTGGAGTGGGCACGGGCGGGACCCGGGGAGAGACAGCTCAGGTCCTCTGCCACCCTGCGGCCTGGAAATTTACTCCTGAACCCGCATACCTGGGCCTTGCTTGTGGAAGCTCTTGGTCACCGGGATTCCATCTGGAGTGGGCGAGGAGACTGCACCTGCTCCATCTGGGGTGCCCCGGTGAAAATGGCTCTGTAGGGGGCCCGGAGGGATCTCTGGTGCTGTGGTGCTGACGGCAGATATTCTGAGCCCCTGCTGGCACAAGTCCTCATCATTGCTCAGTTGTAAGAGCCTCCGAAGTGCTTTCATAGCACTGTCCATTCTCTTTCTACCGTCCCGATCTGCCCCCTTGAGTTCCAGCCCGTGCTGCCGCTGTGTTGACCCGCCTGCCTCTCTCTGCTCGGATGCCTTCAGATTCCAGAAGCAGACCTGAGTGAGGCATCTTAGACCTTCTGGGACAGGGTCCTGCTCGCCTCCCTGCATCCGGTCCCTCCGGACCCTCACCCATTACGCTGAGATCTTGGCAGGGTGACAAACACACCCGTACCCTCAACCTAGAACTTTCTTTGTTGTTGTTGATTTGTTTGGGGGCCACACTCAGGGCTTGGACTCCTGGCTCTGTGCTCACTGGATCACTCTTGGTGAGGCTGGGGGCGGGGGAAGAACTAGATGGGGTGCCGGGGTGCAAGGCTCGGGCCCTACTCACTGTACTAACTGTCAGACCCTAGAACTTTCTTTTTCTCTTCCCTTCTCCCTTCTTCTTTTTTTTTTTGGTCAGGGCAACTACTTTCAAGCCTTCTGCTCTTTCCCAGTGCCCCTTCTTTTATTTCTTTTCTTTTTGGGTCACACCCGGCAATGCACAGGAGTCACTCCTGTCTCATGCACTCAGGAATCACCCCTGGCGGTGCTCAGGGGACCATATGGGATGCTGGGATTTGAACCCGGGTCGGATGCATGCAAGACAAACGCCCTCCCCGCTGTGCTATTGCTCCAGCCCCCTCCCAGTGCCCCTTCTGAGAAAGGAAGTCAGCCCTTCCTCAGGCCTGGTTCCAGCTCCCCAAGGGCCCCCCGGGAGGCCAGAAGTTGTGCATGCTGCTTCCTGCCACACAGGGAAGTTGGTGCCTGCGGTTGGCTCAGGCTGGCCTGTGTGGGTGTCTGAGCCCCTGCGGGCTCCCCGGCATCTGTTTCTGGGGCTCACACTCTGGGCCCTGCTGCTCGTCCTTCTCCCCCACAGAGCTGCAGCCCTGACGGGTGCCTCGTCCTGCAGGCTGCAGGGAAACAAGGGATGCTTAAAGGAATGAATGTGTGGGGCCGGAGCGAGAGCACAGTGGGGAGGGCATTTGTCTTGCATGCATCCGACCCGGGTTCAATTCCCAGCATCCCCTAGGGTCCCCAAGCACCGCCAGGAGTAATTCCTGAGAGTAGAGCCAGGAGGAACCCCTGTGCATCGCCCGGTGTGACCCAAAAGGAAAAAAATTAAAAATAAAAAGACACTTGTCTTGAATGTGGCCAACCTGGGTTTGATCTCAGGCACCCCTCGTGGTCCCCCAGGCACCGCCAGGAGTGACTCTCTGAGCACAGAGCCAGGAGTAAGCCCTGAGCACCTTTCCTCCAAAAAATAAATAAGGGAAAGATCAAGTTCACAAGCTTCACTCCCGGGCAGTGTGACACCCCCTCGCCCCCCACCAGCACACGTGGGGCCCTGCAGTGACCCCAGCAGGCCCTACAACCCGGACATGTGCAAGCCCCACAGTGAAAGGAGTGCAGCCCTCCGTGAGCACTGTGGCAAAGGGCACGAGCACCTCGACCTGCTGTGCGACCCCCGGCAAGCCCCACAACTGAATGTCAGGCCCAGCCGCAACCCCCAGTGCCCGCAGCACGACCACCGTGAAGGGAAGGAAAGGGGGAGAGAGACGGAAGTCAGTCAGTCCCTGAGGATCGGCGGAAGTAGCGGTAGCTTTGGCTTGCGTGCGTGCGTGAGACCCAGGGTTTGATCCCCGGCGTCCAGCCGTGTGAGTGACGGGGAGAGCGGGGCCGAGGCCGGGGCGGCCGCCAGTGTCGCAATGAGGTCGCTCATATCTTTTGCAACGGGGGCCTCCTCGGAGAGTTTGCACAGTGGGTTGTGGGGAAGAGTACTGGAGGCTTCATGTAAGACTCTTTCTTTAGAAATTGTTGCGCAAGGGGCTGGAGCAATAGCACAGCGGGGAGGGCGTTTGCCTTGCACGCGGCCGACCCGGGTTCGAATCCCAGCATCCCATAGGGTCCCCTGAGCACCGCCAGGGGTAATTCCTGAATGCAGAGCCAGGAGTGACCCCTGTACATTGCCAGGTGTGACCCAAAAAGCAAAAAAAAAAAAAAAGTTTAAAAAAAAAAAAAAAGGAATCGTTGCTCAAGCCCAGGGCTCCCATCGCTCCGGCCGAAGGGGGCGAGCAGGAGGCAGGCCGAGAGCTTCCCTTTTCTCTCAAGCCAGGCCCCGTGCTTGGCTCAGCTGGTGGCGCAGCCCTGGAGGACAGAGCAGGGCTGCCCAGAGCCCGGGAGGGAAGAGGGGATCGCAAGCGTTCGTAGGAGCAGGTGGTTCTCTCAGCAGGTGGAAGGGGGTGGTTTCTCTCCCGCATCTTCCCGAGAGGCTCAGAACCCAGTTCCATCTGTCCAGCGCCAGGTCACCTGTTCCTCGTGGGCAAACCCTCCAGCTCAGAGCCTCAGAGAACAAACTGCCAGTTTCCTGAGACAGTGCATGAGAGCTGGGGTCTCTTTTGTGCAGGTTGCCCTCCCTTTTGTTCCAGATTTGGGAATGTCCGCTTTTATTTTGGAGGTGTGGGCTGGAGCGATAGCTCAGTGGGTAGAGCATTTGCCTTGCATGCAACCAACCCGGGTTCGATTCCTCCATCCCTCTCAGAGAGCCTGGCAAGCTACCGAGAGTATCCCACCCGCACGGCAGAGCCTGGCAAGCTCCCCGTGGCGTATTCGATATGCCAAAAACAGTAACAACAAGGCTTACAATGGAGATGTTACTGGTGCCTGCTTGAGCAAATCGATGAGCAACGGGATGACAGTGCTACAGTGATTTTGGAGGGGAGGATGGGCCACACCTGGAAGTGCTCAGGGATCACTCTTTGCTCTGTGCTCAGAGATCATTTTCTTTTCTTTTCTTTTCTTTTTTCTTTTGCTTTTTGATGCTCAGGGGTGACTCCTGGCTCTGCACTCAGGAATTACTCCTGGCGGTGCTCAGGGGACCCTATGGGATGGTGGGGATTGAACCTGTCTCGGCCGCGTGCAAAGCCGATGCCCTCCCCCGCCGTACTATTGCTCCAGCCCCTCAGGGGTCATTTCTAACGGTGCTTGGGGACCCCTAGGCTGTACCATGGATTCCAACGGGTGTCAACAGCCTGCAAGGCAAGTGCTTTTTTGTTTGTTTCTGCCTGTGCCCTGGGCCTACTGCTGGTTCTGTGCTTGGTGGTAACTCCTGGCTGTGCCCAGGGGAGCCATCTGTGGTGCCAGGGATCAAACCCAGGGTGACTGCACACAGGCCCTGCCTGTCGTATTATCGCTTCGCCAACCTTGTCCTGCTTTGGGGGTTTGTTTTTGGCTGTTCTTAGGACTTGTTCCTGGTTCTGCACTCAGGGATCATCCCTGGTGGCATTTAGGGGGCCTTCTGCAGGGTGGCTGGGATCAACCCAGGTTGGCCACGTCCCAGGCAAGGGCCCTACTCCCTGCCTTGTCCATATTCCCCCCCCCCCCCGGGAAACCTGTACCTTCTCACAAGGATATGGCCATAGGAACCCAACGAGTTATAATCAGCCATAGAGTCTAGTAAGTTATCTATTGGAGTATTTCGGTAGCCAGATAACAAATATTAAATTAGATTGTTCAACGAGAATGTCAGTCACCTCCAAATATTGCTCGTTAGTAGGTATTCATTCCATACACAGAGCTGAGCTTCTTCACAGACCCACTAAATATTCTACTGGTGTTGTGGTTTGGGGGGAGGGCAGTGTTTGTTTTTAGTTTGGGGTCCACACACAGCGGTGCTCAGGGCTTACTCTGGGCCCTGCACTCAGGGGGGACTCCTGGGGAACCATCTGGGATGCAAGGCTTGAACCCAGGTCAGACGTGTGCGAGACGAGAGCCTTCCCCGATATGCTATCTCTCTGGCCCCAACCACTAGATATTCTAAAATAAACTTATTTGGAGTGGAGAGAAAAGGGTTTTTTTTTTTTTTTTCTCTTTGGGTCACTCCTGGTGATGCTCAGGGGTTCCTCCTGGCTCTGCACTCAGGAATTACTCCTGGCGTTGCTCGGGAGACCATAGGGGCTACCAAGGATCGAACCTGGGTTGGGTGCGTGCAAGGCAAATGCCCTCCCTGCTGTGCTATCACTCCAACCCTCAGCAATTTTTTTTTAAGTATTATTCAGTGGCAGCCAGCATTCTAGCCACTGTAATTGTAGTCTGGGATAAGCTTCATTTATAAATTATAAGTGTCATGTGATTTGTGAGGCTAAAACACACACACACACACACATACACCTCTCTCTGTGTCTCTGTGTCTCTGTCTGTCTGTCTGTCTGTCTGTCTGTCTGTCTCTCTCTCTCTCCCTCTCTCTCTCTCTCTTTTCCCTAAACCCTCTGACCCAAAGGGAGAGATTTAAGGTAGAAATGGAGTATAGATGGGAGGGAGAGTGGGAAACAGAAGTAGTGGAATTTAGTCCAATTTAGATTGGAGCCGCAGAGACAGTACAGGGCTGAAGGAGCTTGTGTGCTTTGACTTTATTTGTTTGCGGTAGTTTGTAATAATTTAAGGGTTGTGGGTGGGGAGGGTGCCGCAGGGGCCCTCGGGTAAGGAAAGCTTTAGAAGTCTAGTGAGCAAGTCTTCCCCCCCTCCGCCCTTACTTTGCTCTTCAAATTTATTCGAAAATAAGAGCTTCCCAAAACGTCGCCATCCAGATGGGTGAGACGTTTCCGTATTCCACGCGAGGCTCTCCTTAGCGCTGTTCTCCGTCTCGTTCTCCACCAGTGGCGACCGCATTCCCCAGGGGCTGTGGGGCAGTTTCTGCAGACACACTTGGTTCTGCAGGGCCCATGACAAGTCCTGCCATGACTTGTGACAGAGAGAAGGCGGCTGGCGTCCTGGGACAGTGGTCAGGACCCAAGTATCTCACTGATGTTTAGAAACCCAGGATGATGGCAGTGCCCTGAATGTGTGTGTGATGACCTTTATTAAAAATCCATTAAATGGGGGCCAGAGCGATAGCACAGCGGGTAGGGCGTTTGCCTTGCAAGAGGCCAACCCGGGTTCGATCCCCGGCATCCCATATGGTCCCCTGAGCACCGCCAGGGGTAATTCCTGAGTGCAGAGCCAGGAGCAACCCCTGTGCATCGCTGGGTGTGACCCAAAAAGCAAAAAAAAAGAAGCAAATTAGTGGGTTTAGAGCCAGAGTACAGTGGGAAACTCAATTGCCCAGCATGCAGCTGACCAGAAATAATCTCCTGCACCCCATATGGTGCCCAGAGCCTGCCAAGAGTGATCCCTAGCACAGTGCCAGGAGTAACCCCTGAGCATCGCCAGGTGTTGTTCCTTTCCTCAAAAAAATAAAAGAGAGGGGCTGGAGCAATAGCACAGTGGGGAGGGTGTTTGCCTTGCACGCAGCCGACCCTGGTTTGACTCCCAACATCCCATAGGGTCCCCCGAGCATCGCCAGGAGTAACCCCTATGCAACACTGGGTGTGACCCCAAAAAGAAAAAAATAAAAAATAAAATAAAAGAGAGATGGGGCTGGAGCAATAGCACAGTGGGGAGGGCATTTGCCTTGCACGCGTCCGACTCGGGTTCGCACCCCAGCATCCCATAGGGTCCCCTGAGCACTGCCAGGGGTGATTCCTGAGTGCAGAGCCAGGAGGAACCCCTGTGAATCTCCGGGTGTGACCCAAAAAGCAAATAAATAAATAAATACATAAAATAAATAAAAGAAAGAGAGAGAGAGAACAAAAGAACAAAAGGTTAGTGTGGTGAGTGTTCTGACAAATCACCGCCCTCTCTTTTTTATTGCCTGCCAACCATCTGTTAACAGTCTTTGTAGAATTTACTTGGGAAAGTAATAAAGTGCCATTCTCCTGCCCTTAAGGAAATGTTTTTCATCAGTTCCAATTTCAATTTCGTCACCCATCTGCCTTAACTGGATTTCTTCATTTTGGGACTGGGGGGGGGGGGGGCACAGCTGGCGGTCCACGGGGCTTACTCTTGGCCCTGTGCTCAGATTCAACCCTGTCGGCGTTTGGGGTGACCGGAGATGGTGGAGGGGGACCCCGGGGCTTTGCCGAAACGAAATCACCCTCTCCCTCGCTGCCCTTCCTGGCCCTTCCTCTCTCTTCCCCATATTTGGCTCACTCCCCCCGGGGAGCGTCACATTCCCCAAGAAGAGGGATGGAAACTCCTGCGTTTCTTCTGTCATCTGGGGAGAGCAGATAACGCCAACTTGAAGTAGAAGCCGCTGCTCCCCTTATCTTCAGGGGGCCCAGCGGGGCGCCCGGCCGCTATTTTGGGACGTGTCTGGGCTCCTGTGCTCTGGCTGGTTCTTAGCGGCGAGGGGCCAGGAGAAGTCACGGCCTGCCAGGAAGGTGGAGGTGTGTGTTGGGGGGGTACACAGCAATGTGGTCTCACCTCCCTCCTCACGTCCTCCGTGTTGCCAGCACCAGCGGGGGGTGGGGGGGGAGTCTTTGGGGTGGGGTGGGGGATGGGGCTGGCCGGGCGGCTTCTGGGGGTGAGGGCGCCGTATTTCTTGGTATTGAGCACAGATCAAAGAGCAAAGCAAGAACCGCCCAGTAAATAGCTTCATTCTCTGGGCCCACCTGTCAGACAGGAGGGGGCTGCTAGCTTCAAAGGAGCCAGGGGCCACCTGAATTCTTTCCGGAGCCTTACCTGGAGACCAAGAGGGGCATCTATCTATCTCCCCAGATGCCTCTGGGTTTTTCACACACATTCCAGGGATGTTATCACACAGACTCTTAGCTTTAAAAAAAAAAAAAAAAAAGTTCTTTCCCAGCACCTTCCTGTTCACAGGTAGAGCCATTCAAATATTGACCCAAAGTGGTTACATGGACCCAGCACGTAAATGAATGCCCCCCTCTCCACCCCCCACCCCTGCCCCAAACCTGGTTCTAGAAAACATTGACGAACCTCAATTGTCCAGAATGGATGTGAAGGAAGGAGGAGCGAATACTTGCTGATAGTGAAGATCTTTTATAAGTTGATCTATTTTCTTCCACGGGATCATAACGCTCCGTTTCGGGGCTGGAGCAATAGCACGGCAGGGAGGGCATTGGCCTTGCACGAGGCCGACCCCGGGTTCGATTCCCAGCATCCCATAGGGTCCCCTGAGCACTGCCAGGGGTAATTCCTGAGTGCAGAGCCAGGAACAACCCCTGTGCATCGCCAGGTGTGACCAAAAAAGCAATAAATAAATAAATAAATAAATAAATAACTGGCAGGAATGCTTTGTTGTGAGACAAATCCGTCAAAGAAAATGAACCAAGAGCAAGTGAAAATCGTGGCTTATTAATAAATAAATCGTGGCTTATTAATAAATAATGTCTCTTTAAAAAAATAATAACACTCCCTTTATCCACACAAATGCACAAGGGTCACTCCTGGCTCTGCACTCAGGAATTACCCCTGTTGGTGCTCAGGGAACCATATGGGATGCTGGGAATCGAACCCGAGTCGGCCGCGTGCAAGGCAAACGCCCTCCCCGCTGTGCTATGGCTCCAGCCCTATCCACACGAATGTCTTAAGTAATTCGTATAGAAAGTGTCTTTGGCAGGGCTGGAGTGATAGCACAGCGGGCAGAGCACTTGCCTTGTACACTGCCCATCTGGGTCCGATCCCTGGCACCCCATATGGTCCCCTGAGCACTGCCAGGAGTGATCCCTGAGCACAGAGCAGGGGTGAGCCCTGAGCACCTCTAGGTATGTCTCAAATTTCCCTTTCTCTCCCCACCCCTCCCCAAGAAAGTGTATTGGTTCTGTGTTTTGGGTTGTGGGTTCTTGGTTGTTTTTTCATTTAAGCCGAGGGGAGTCACTTTGGGCAGTGCTCATGGAACCATGTTTGGTGCCAGGATCAAATCAGGATCAGCCTTAAAAAGGCCTCAATTGGGGGCTGGAGTGCTAGCACAGCAGGTAGGGCGTTTGCCTTGCACGGGGCCAACCTGGGTTCGATCCCTGGCATCCCATAGGGTCCCCCAAGCACTGCCAGGAGTCATTCCTGAGTGCAGAGCCGGGAGTAACTCCTGTGCATCGCCGGGTGTGACCCAAAAAAGCCAAAAAGAAAAAAAAGAAGAAGAAGGCCTTGACTCCTGCCTTGTTTCTCCACTCCCCAAAGCAGTGTATTCACAGATCTCTTTATATTACAGCAAAAAACCAGACGGGAGCGATAGCACAGTGAGGAGAGCCTGGCCTTGCCTGCAGCCGGCCTGGATTCGATCCCCAGCATCTGTTAGCACTGCCAGGAGTGATACCTGAGCATAAAGCCAGGAGTGGCGCATACGCTGCCTGAGCCCATGTGCTGCTTGCACCCACGTGGCCGAGCACATGCGGTGCCTGAGCACATGTGTCACCTGTATCTCCACTCTTGAGATGTGGACTTTCGTGCTGTCATGCTTTCATGTCCAGTGCTAGGATGTGTGTAGAGCCCTCTCCATCCTCGGAGAAGCCCGTGTTCTCTCTTGAGCGTGTTATTCCTACTATTTTTCTTTTCCACTTATCCCTTCCTCCTTCCCTCAAAAAAAGCCTCTAAATAAAATCTGTTTACTTAAAAAAATAAATAAATAAAAATAAAGCCAGGAGTGACCCCTAAGTATTGCCGGGTGTGCCACTCCCCCCAAAAAATACATACATAAATAAATAATAAATAAATCAGTTTGGGCATGGGTCTCCTTCAGTTTAAAGCCTTCAGTTTCCTTTCAGAATTAGAGTGCTTTAAGAAAGGAAAGAATTGGGGTTGGAGCGATAGCACAGCGGGAAGGGCGTTTGCCTGGCATGGGGCCGACCTGGGTTCGATTCCCAGCGTCCCATGTGGTCCCCGGAGCACCGCCAGGACTGATTCTTGAGTGCATGAGCCAGGAGGAACCTCTGTGTATCGCCGGGTGTGACCCAAAAAACTGTCACTGTCACTGTTATCCCATTGCTCATCAATTTGTTCGAGTGGGCACCAATAACGTCTCTCATTGTGACCCAAAAAACGTAAAAGAAAGGAAAGAATTAAGCAAAGGCAGCCATTTATGGCAATAACTGGTACTGGGCCTAGTACCAAGGCAGGACCTTACTTAGCCCAAGTTCTAACTTTCGCTCTTATCTTTGGTCCTGGAAACAGTGAAGCGAGGGGCCGGAGTAAATAGCACTTCGAGGAGGGCACTTGCCTCGCAGTTAGCCCACCTGGGTTCCATCCCCAGTGCCCCTGTATGGTCCCCCCCGCCCCCACCCAGCCCCCCAGGCGTGGTGACCCCCTGAGTGTAAGGCCAGGAGTGAGTAAAGGAAAAAGAAGGAAAAAGAAAATAGAGATTCAAGAAGATTGTTTGCAGACGAGATTTCCCACCATTGTTAAGACTCCCAAAGCCTCGGGGACAATGGCTGGGATTAGGAGACTGGAACTGTGGAACCGCAGGATTGGGGCCCACTCGGAAGGGGGGAGAGGTCAGGGGAAGCGAGGCAGAACTGGTTTTGACTGGGGAGAGCGGGGAAGAGGAAAGGGATCAGCTGATGACTCAAGTCGCAGTACGTGGGCACTTCAGGGAAGGCGGGAGCGGGTGAGATTCGCCTTATCCCTGACCTCGCTCTGCACTGCTTGTTTTTCTGTTTTGTTTTAAGTTTGGGGGCCACGCCCCGTGAACCTCAGGGGGACACTGGGCTCTGCACTCAGGAATCTCTTCTGGCAGTGGTGACTCCTCTGCCAGGGATTGAACCCGAGTCGACGTTGTGCAAAGCAAATGCCCTCCCCACAGTGCTCTCACTCTTTTTTTGGGGGGATGGGGGTTGCTTTTGGGGTCACACCCAAAGCGATGCTCCCGGGGTTCCTCCTGGCTCTGCACTCAGGAATGACTCCTGGTGGTGCTTGGGGGGACCCTATGGGATGCCAGGGATCAAACCCGGGTCAAGGCGTGTGCAAGGCAAACGCCCTCCCCGCTGTGCTATGGCTCAGACACCCTGGCCGGTCACTCTTGTCCCTGGAGTGTGCCACGCGGAGCCACTGCAAGGAGCCCGGACTCGCTCTTTCGGCTTCACCTCGCTCTACCCGTGGAGTGGCCCCACTTTCCAGCTGAGCTGGCCTGGGCACCGTTCCGGGCACAGAATGGCAGCAGGAGACTCAGCCCCAGCGCTGCCCTGTTCCAGGAACGGCATGCTCTCATCTCTGCCCGTCGCCCCCCTCCCTGCCCCCCCTTCTTCCGGAATCCACTCCAGAGTGGGGTTTGACGGACGCCCTTGGCGTTGCTCCCATCTGAGTTGACCCTTGGCCTCCTGGGCTCCCTTGGGTCCAGGCTCTGTCGCCTTGTCCCCTCCATGAGTCCTGGGACAGAGCACTTGCTTCCCCCCAAACCCCCCCTGCATCACTCCCCGCCTCCTCCCCTTCCCCTTCTCCTTCTCCTCCTCCCTCCCTCCCTATATTTAAATGCACTGTTGCCGCATTTTGTCTCCACATTGCCTTTCTTGCTTGAGTTTGGATCACCCCCGCCCGGCAGTGCTGGGGGGGGGCTATTCCCAACTCTGTGCTGTGGCCAGGGAGGCGGGCGTCCCTCCTTATGGTGCTGGAGGGACCCTGCACCACCCAAGGGTGAGCCATGGCTTCCTCAGCTCCTTGCATTTCAGCCCGTTGAGCTGTCTCCCCAGCGCACCCCTGCTCCAACTTTACTTTGTCTCTGTTTCTGTTTGGTTTGGGTTTCAGGGCCACACCTGGCTGCACTCAGGGCTTCCTCCTGGCTCTGCACGGGGGGAAGGGGGGATATCAACTCCTGCCCTTGTTCAGGGGGATCTCGTCTGTCTTCGGGGCCTGAGATGGAACCAAAGTCAATCAGAGTGAAAACTGCTTCAGCCAGTCCTCAACATTGCTTAAACAAACAAGCAAGCAAGCAAACAAATAAACCTCATTGGACTGGTTCGAAAGTTAGAAAGTTGCTGTTTCTTATTTCTTTCATCAGATGTTATTCAATGATGGAGAGATCTAAGTATGAATGCAGCAAAAATAGGGGCCAAGAGCCATCGTCCAGGGCTAGGGCACTTGCCTTGCCCATGGCTGGCCAGCTTGGATCCCTGGCACCACATAAGGTCCCTCAAGACCAGCAGGAGAGACCCTTGAGCCCAAAGCCAGGAGTCAAGTTCTGAGCTTCACTTGGGTGTACCCCACCCCCCCTCCCCAATGTAATTATTTCTACAAATATGTATATAGTATTATCTTTTTTTTTTTTTTAGCTTTTTTGGGTCACACCCAGCAATCCTCAGGGGTTACAGGAATCACTCCTGTCGGTACTCAGGGGACCATATGGGATGCCAGGGATCGAACCCAGGTCGACCGTGTGCAAGGCAAATGTCCTCCTCACTATAGCATTGCTCTAACCCGTCTCTCTGTCCTGGTTCCCGCTGAGCTGATTTGACTTTTTTTTTTTTGCTTTTTGGGTCACACCCAGCTATGCACAGGGGTTACTCCTGGCGGTGCTCAGGGGACCCTATGGGATGCTGGGAATGGAACCCGGGTCGGCCGCGTGCAAGGCAAATGTGTGCACCCGCTGTGCTATCGCCCCAGCCCCTGATTTGACATCTTGACTGTCCTTTTCCCTTCCAACTTTGAACGTGAGTTTCGGGTCCCGTGGTTTGTTTGGGTCTGCGGCTGCCCGACGTCCCCTCGGTAGCTCTCACGGGGGCGATCTGTCTGTTTCTGTCCCAGAGCTGATGATGTAGCTTCAAGCACTTCCTCTTTTCACTTTCTCCAGTCTTATCTACCACAGTGCCTTTTCCTTTTCCCCCAACGCTTGTGATGTTTCTCTCTCTGAGCTCCTTTTTTTTGCTTCTGTCATGGCTTTTCTTCACCAGCTGGTTTGTCAGGATTCTGTCCCCATAGCAACTCCGCCTTCCCTGGGGAGGAGCGGAGGGGAAAGAGAAAGACAAGAGACATTATGAGCTGGGCAAAGCCAAGCTGGATGGGAGTTGGAGGGGCACCTTTTTTTTTTTTTGGCTTTATGAGTCATACCCAGGGATGCACAGGGGTTACTCCTGGCTCTGCACTCAGGAATCACCCATAGCGGTGCTCAGAGGACCATATGGGATGCTGGGAATCGAACCTGGGTCTGCTGCGTGCGAGGCAAACGCCCTACCTGCTGTGCTATTGCTCCAGCCCCTGGAGGGGTACCCTTGGCTGTGGTCCTGGGCCAGAGGACAGGCAGACTATAGACGCAGCCAGCCGTGCAGACATAAGATCCCAGGAAGGCGCAAACAGAGACCCTCTACAATCTCCTGCAGCCTCATCCCACTCGCAAAATGCCTTCAGCGGAATCCTTTCATTTGAAGCTCATCTGTCATGTTTTTCCCTCTCCTGTGATTGAGATATGGGGAAACTGGCACCCCTCATGGGTGGAATGGGCCACACCTGGGGGGTGGCTCTGGGGCTCCTCCAAACTCTGCACTTGGGGGTTGCTCCTGGTGGTGTTCAGGTGACCGTGCAATTAGACTTGGGCTTCCCAAGCGCATGACCTCGGCCCTTGGAACCATCTTTCCCACCTCCAGCCCTTTCTCTGTTTCTGAGTGATTCCTGAACCTGACACATATGCAGTTTGGGGGGGTGTGTGTCAGACCTGGGGTGCTCAAGGCTTACTCCTGGTGTTGCCCAGGGAACCGTGTGTGGTGCTAGGGATCAAACCCGAGTTGGCCAGGTGCAAGGCCAGTGTCCTACCATAGTATGCCTTTGCCTTAGTTTCTGATTTTCTCCAAGGCTTTTTCTTGGTGGTTCACCAACTGTCACTGCGAGGGTATCATGTGTGTCCCTGTCCCTCCTCTTAGCACCAGTCATTGATGTTGATGATGTGACCCCTTCTCTCTATCACTATCAAATTGGTCCATTCCCTGAGCTAACCCCCCTGCCCCCCCATGATAGCAAGATAAAACTTTCTAGTTTTTTTTTGTTTTTTTATTTTTTTTGCTTTTTTTTGGGGGGGGTCACACCCAGCGATGCTCAGGGGTTACTCCTGGCTTATGCACTCAGGAATTACTTCTGGCAGTGCTTGGGGGACCATATGGGATGCCGGAGATTGAACCCAGGTCGGCCGCGTGCAAGGCAAACGTCCTACCTGCTGTGCTATCGCTCCGGCCCAAAACCTTTCTAGTTTTTGTTGTTTTGTTTGTGGGCCGTACCTGGTGATACTCAGGGCTCACTCCTGGTAGTGCTCAGGGGACCATCTGGGATGTCGGGGATCAAACCCGGCCCGGCCTCGTGCAAGGTAAATCCCTCCCACTGGACTCTTGTTCCAACCCCAGCAGTTTAGTTTTGATAAACTATAGTTTGTATTAGCCTGTGTTCCAAACACCATCGTTTAAGTGATGATAAAGAAAGAACACTTGGACTTAATGGCACCATGGTGAGATACAACAATTTTCACTGTCTTCTAAGGAAATGCTTTTTTGATCATTCTGTTAGCTGATGATTACTAAAAAGCAATATAAAAATAAATTATTGAGGGCCTGCTGTGGGAGACAGGCTTACGGGGTGGTTGGGAAAATTGGAGACAATGGTGGAAGGAAGGTGTAATGGTGGCGGGAATGGTGTCGGAATTTTGGGTGCCTGTAACAAATCATCATGAACAACTTTGTAATCCACAGTGTTTATTATATAAAGTGTAAGGGGAAGATTGACATATGCATGCCTTACCCTGTCCCATGTAAACTCCAAAATATATGAACAGAATTGCTTTAAAAAAGAAGCACTGTGGGGGCTGGAGTGATAGCACAGCGGGTAGGGCGTTTAGAACCCGACCCGGGTTCTAATCCCAGCATCCCATATGGTCCCCTGAGCACCGCCAGGGGTAATTCCTGAGTGAAGAGCCAGGAGTAATCCCTGTGCATCGCTGGGTGTGACCCCCCCCCAAAAAAAAAACCAAAAAAAAAAAAAAGAAGCACCATGGCACTCCATTGTTCATCGATTTGCTCGAGCGGGCACCAGTAACGTCTCCATTGATTTGTTGTTACTGTTTTTGGCATATCTAATACGCCACGGGGAGCTTGCCAGGCTCTGCCGTGCGGGCGGGATACTCTCGGTAGCTTGCCGGGCTCTCCGAGAGGGACGGAGGAATCGAACCCGGGTCAGCCATGTGCAAGGCAAATGCGCTATTCGCTGTGCTATCGCTCCAGTCCTTAAAAGAAAAAGAAATAAATAAAGGGGGTCGCTGCTTTGGCAACAAAACAACAACAGTTGGTGTGGCCTTTGAAAAGGACCAAGGGGCCAGAGCAATACTGCAGCAGGGAAGGCGCTTGCCTTGTAATCAGCCAACCCGGGTTTGATTCCTGGCATCCCCTAGGGTCCCTCGAGCACCACCAGGAGCGATTCCTGAGTGTAGAGCCAGGAGGAACCCCTGAGCATCACTGGGTTTGACAAAAAAAAGCCAAAAGGAAAAAAGGAAAAGGACCAAGAAGAGTGGGGCTGTGACTCAGGGGGAGAGATCATTCTTTGCCCGAACCCTGGAACTGCACCAATAAGACGAGCCATGACATCAATCCATCCACTCCCTCTGAGGAACACAATGTTAGACCTAATAACAATAAGAAGATTTTACCAACAAGAGATTTTGGTTTTGGTTTTTGGTTTTTTGGCATTTTTTTTCTTTTGGGGGTCACACCCCGCGATGCACAGGGGTTACCTCCTGGCCTTGCACTCAGGAATCACTCCTGGCGGTGCTCCAGGGACCATATAGGATACTGGGAATCAAACCCGGGTTGGCTGCGTGCAAGGCAAATGCCCTTCCCGCTGTGCTATGGCTCCAGCCCCCAAGAGATATATATATTTTTTAATCCATAAAAAAGTTTACTTAGCCCAGAGTTGTTGGGAAAGAGAACCTTCCTGGATCTGCTAAGGAAGTTGACAAGATTGATGCTTCCTGCCCCTTCCCACCCTTTCCCGCTGCTCGCTTCAGCTCAAGCCTTAAAAGGACTTAGGATCTTGGGGGCCCGCAGGCATAGTACAGCGGATTGTACGTTTGCCTTGTGGCAGCTGACCAAAGTTCAATGCCTGCCTTCCCAGAGGGTCCCCTGAACCCCCCCCCCCAGGGGCAATTCCTGAGTGCAGAGCCAGGAGTAACCTCTGAGCACTGCCAGGTAGGACCCAAAAAGCCAAAAGTAAATAAATAGATAGATAGATAGATAGATAGATAGATAGATAGATAGATAGATAGATAGATAGATAGATAGATAGATAAAAAGAACTTGGGGTCTTATTTCTTTTTTTAATTTTCTTTTTTAATTGAATCACCGTGAGGTAGAGCATTACAAAGCTGTTCATGATTGGCTTGCAGGCATACACTGTTCCAACTTCCATCCCTCCACCAGTGTAATCAATTTCCCACACCATGTCCCCAGTTTCCTTCCCCCCCACTCCCCCCAACTCTCCCCACTCCCCCTGCCTCCATGGTGGGCACCTCTTCTCTCTCTCTCTCTCTCTTTCTCTCTCCTCCCTCTCTCTCTCTTTCTCTCTCTCTCTCTCCCCCCAACAACTTGGAGTCTTCAACCAAATTTCGGAGTCTGTCTGTCTGTCTGTCTGTCTGTCTGTCTGTCTGTCTGTGTCTCTCTCTCTCTCTCTCTCTCTCTCTCTCTCTCTCTCTCTCTCTCTCTCTCTCTCTCTCTCTCTCTCTCTCTCTCTCTCTCGATGTGTGTGTGTGGGGGCGTCACACCTGGCAACAGGGGTCACTCCTGGCTCTGCACTCAGGAATTACCCCTGGCGGTGCTCAGGGGACCCTAGGGGATGCTGGGAATCGAACCTGGGTCAGCCACTTGCAAGGCAAATGCCCTCCCCGCTGTGCTATTGCTCCAGCCCCCAGGAGCCTACTCTTTCAGAGATTTTTTGGGGGAGGAGAGGGGTGGAGACAGAGAGTGTTTTGGCGCCTCTCTCTAGGCGCCATTGTTTGTTTTATCCTATCCGTTTCCGCTTCTGTTGATGATGTGGCCGTGATTGGGGGGGGGGGGGGGGGGCGGTCACACACTTGTGCTTGTGTTACTCATGCTCCCCTCCGCATGGCACAGCTGGAAACTTCTCGAGGGATCGCAGCAGACTCAGCGCCAGCACCAAGCACCTGTGGGAAACACGCGGGGTGGTGCCCGTGGCCTGCCGTGGCCTGCTGTGGTCACCGAGCTACCTCCCAGCCCCGAATGACTCTTGGACGCGCGTTTATACTCATACGCTCCGATTAGCATCTGTCTGTATTTATACTAGTGTCCATACTACTATCGTATACTAATGCCTACTAATAGTAAAGGCGTTTTTTCCTTTCGTTGCTAGGGATTGCAGTCTAAGGCCTGGTATGTATCCACGCAAGGCACTCACACTTTTCTTTTTTTTTTCTTTTTGGGTCACACCCAGCGATGCTCAGGGGTCACTCTTGGCTCTGCACTCAGGAATTACTCCTGGCAGTACTCAGGGGACCCTATGGGATGCTGGGAATCGAACTTGGGTCAGCCACGTGCCAGGCAAAGGCCCTCCCCGCTGTGCTATCGCTCCAGCTCCAAGGCACTCACTCTTACCTGAGCCACACCTGGGCTCATTTTTACTGTTATTATGCTTCAAAACACTTTCCGCACTGTGGAAAGGTCCGCCTGCAGCTGAATCTCACCAAGACAACGTTCATGAAAAATGAACTAGTCCCTGACGCTCCATTTGCTCTCAATGGAACGAACATCTCCGAATGCAGCAGCTATGGGTACCTGGGTCGAGAACTCAACATGAGGAATGACTTGGCGCCAGAACTGTGCAGGAGGAAGAGAGCAGCGTGGAACGCCTTCAAGAGCGTCGAAGAAGTTGTTAAGAGGACGAAGAACCTCTGGCTCCGGGCACATCTTTTCGACCCCACCGTTCTTCCTGAGCTAACATACGCCTCAGAGACCTGGGTCCTACGCAAACAGGACGAGAATGCTATTCGGGTATCCCAAAGAGGAATTGAAGGAGCTATGCTTGGAGTATCACATTGCACTCAAGTGAGAGAAGGAATCCGGAGTTCGGACCTCGTCAACAATCAAGAATCAGGGACGCTGTCTGATATGCCAAGGCATTGAAAATCAGATGGGCCGGACAGGTAATGCGATTCAGAGATGACCACTGGACTAGAGCTGTTACCGACTGGATTCCACGGGACGTCAAAAGACCGCATGGCCACCCACCTATGAAATGGTCAGACTTCTTCGTCAAAACCCTGAATGAACAGTTTGAGGCTCTTCGTGTTCCTGGAGTGAGCAGATACCATTGGGCTACACTAGCACGCAACAGGGATGAATGGAGACGTTACTGGCACCCACTTGAGCAAATTGAAGATCAATGGGATGATAAGTGATATAAGTGATGCTTCAAAAAATATATATTTGTGGGCTGGAGCGATAGCACAGCGGGTAGGGCGTTTGCCTTGCATGCGGCCGACCCGGGTTCGATCCCCCGGCATCCCATATGGTCCCCCAAGCACCGCCAGGAGTAACTCCTGAGTGCAAAGCCAGGAGTAACCCCTGAGCATCGCTGGGTGTGACCCAAAAAGAAAAAAAAAATCAAAAAATATATATTTGACTATTATCTGACTTATTTATACAAAAAAGTGATAGCACAGCGGGTAGGGCATTTACCTTGCACATGGCCGACCCTGGTCCGATTCCTCCATCCCTCTCGGAGAGCCCGGCAAGCTACTGAGAGTATCCCGCCCACATGGCAGAGCCTGGCAAGCTACCTGTGGTGTATTCGATATGCCAAAAACAGGAACAACAAGTCTCAGAATGGAGATGATACTGGTGCCTGCTCAAGCAAATCGATGAGCGAAAGGATGACAGTGATACAATGATATTTCCCAAAAAAAGTATTTGAAGGGGAGCAAGCTCAATGATGAAGCTCGCACTTCAGATGTTTGAGGTTCTGGGTTCAAACCCAGGGACCCCACACCCCTCCCCCCTTTCCACCCTCTCCCCGCCAGAGGACTTATCCGTTTTAACACTAGTAGAAGATAGAAGTACTCTTGAATGTTTTCATTCTAAACGCTCCAGCACATTGAATCAGTGAATCTAGAGTGTGTTCAAGGTAACTCAGTGTCTACACCTGCACATCATGTCACAGAAAAGGGAAGTGGCAATCCTGTGTCACTGGTTCAGGAATATGACCAGGTTGATATCAGTGTTACAATAATCGTTGTATGTGTGTGTGTGCATGTGTGTGTGTCTGTGTGTATATGTGTGTCTGTGTGTACATGTGTATGTCTGTGTGTGCATGTGTGTGTCTGTGTGTCTGTGTGTGCATGTCTATGTGTATGTGTGTGCATGTGTGTATGTGTACGTGTGTGTCTGTGTATATGTGTGTATGTGTGTGCATGTATATGTCTGTATATGTATATCTGTGTATATGTGTATGTGTGTGCATGTATATGTCTGTATATGTATATCTGTGTATGTGTTTGTGTGTATGTCTGTGTATATGTGTTTGTGTGTATGTCTGTGTGTGCGTCGTGTGTATGTCTGTGTGTATTTGTGTGTGTCTGTGTATATGTGTGTATGTGTGTGCATATATATGTCTGTGTATGTGTGTATGTCTGTGTATATGTGTTTGTGTGTATGTCTGTGTATATGTGTTTGTGTGTATGTCTGTGTGTGCGTGTGTATGTCTGTGTGTGTATGTATTTGTGTGTGTCTGTGTATATGTGTGTATGTGTGTGTGCATATATATATGTCTGTGTATATGTGTATGTCTGTGTATATGTGTTTGTGTGTATGTCTGTGTGTGCGTCGTGTGTATGTCTGTGTGTATGTATTTGTGTGTGTCTGTGTATATGTGTGTATGTGTGTGTGCATATATATGTCTGTGTATGTGTGTATGTCTGTGTGTATATGTGTTTGTGTGTGCATGTGTGTATGTGTGCGTATGTCTGTGTATATGTGTGTGTGTGCGCGGGGTTCTTTTTTTTACTCTTTATCTTTGGCCCTCGCCCAGTCCTCTCTGATTAACTCCCCCCTCAGCCCCCCTCCATGGCTCTTTGCTGCCTCTTGCCCATCTTGCTGCTGAAGTGTCTCATTAAGCTCAGTGGGCCATGCAGACCTTTATGAGTCTGTTTCCGAGATTGGCTTCCTGTGGGGCCGGCTGGTCAAGGAGCCTTTACAGCCCTTCTCAGTCCTGGAGGGCTTGTTTCCAGCACCACCTTCTCGGCAGAACCTGCCCGGCCAGCCGGCAGGAAATTCCTCCTCTTAGGGCTCTCCATCCCGCTCTCCGCAGCGGCTCTGCTGGGTCCTAGTGTGGCTCTGGCTCGCTGGTTGTCAGGGAAATGAGGAAAGAATTCTTTCTCAGGAAGGATTAGTCAGAGGATCAAATTGTCTGAGGCTCCAAAGAGGCGATTAGCAGGAAAACGTACGTGAAGGGAGGCCAGAAAGCATGACTGACTCTCTCTCTCTCTCTCTCTCTCTCACACACACACACTCATCTAGCAGTGCTCAAGGGTTTCCTCTTGGCTCTGTGTGAACCGAGGTGTGTCCCCTGCAAAGTGAGAGCCCTAACTTCAGTACTGCCTCTCTACTCTCCCCACCCCCAGTTTCGTTCTTACTTCTCTTCATTTCATAAGAAGTATTTAGGGGCTGGAGCAATATAGCACAGCGCATAGAGTGTTTGCCTTGCACACGGCCGACCCAGGTTCGATTCCCAGAATCCCATGTGGTCCCCTGAGCACTGCCAGGAGTAATTCCTGAGTGCAGAGCCAGGAGTCACCCCTGTGCATCGCCGGGTGTGACCCAAAAAGAAAAAAAAAAAGAGGTATTTAATAAGTTTTTGTCAATGCATGATTTTTTTTAAATTTTGGGACCACACCAGTGGCGCTCAGGGATAGCTCCGGGCAGGCAGGCAGGCAGGGACGATAGGGGGTACCAGGGATCAGACTGGGATCGGCCGTGTGCAAGGCTAACACCCTCCCTGTGGTCCTATCGCTCCAGCCCCATTTGTCAGTAGATGAAAGACCTGAGTGCATGAGAGTAGAAGTAGAAGGTGTGAGAGGGAAAATGGCAGAGTCACTGCATCAAGAAGGAAGGTGTCGAAGAAATCTTATGAGAAGATGCAGGTCTCTGCGCTTATCGGGGGAAGCTTGCAGGGGTGTGTTGATCAGAAGCCATAACCTGCGCGCACAAATTGCAGGCATTTGGTGAACTAGATACTGGGAAGGGTTACTTCTAACTCTCTGCTCCAGGTCGCTCCTGGTGGAACTTGGGGGCTCGGGAGACCGTATATGGTGCCGGGGATCGAACCCTGAATTGGGTGTGTGCAAGGCAAGGGCCTTACCAACAAAGAACTATTTCTCCAATGCTTGAGTGAATGTATTTTATATATATTTGTAGCATTTAATACGTATAATTCAGGGCCAGGAAGATGACTCAAAAACTTCACACGTGGGAACCCCTGGTTTACGACTCCCTGGCACTCGGGCCCCCCTCCAAGTGATCCCAGAGAAGCCCAGATGGGTGTGTCCCCTAAATAGGGTATTGCCCTCCCCCCAAAAAAAAGCACGGAGAATCAAGAAAGCCAGGGTGCTGCTGCTTTTTTTTTTTTTTTTTTTTTTTTTTTTGCTTTTTTGGGTCATAGCCGGCGATGCACAGGGGTTATTCCTGTCTCTGCACTTAGGAGTTACTGCTGGTGGTGCTCAGGGGACCTATGGGATGCTGGGAATCGAACCCGGGTCAGCCGTATGCAAGGCAAATGCCCTTCCCGCTGTGCTATCGCTCCAGCCCCAGCCAGGGGGCTTCTTATATGAGGTCCTGTGTTTTAGCCCCAGCACCCCACCCCCCTTGACCTCATTATATTTGTAAAACCAGAATGCCGCAGGGCCCAAACGGGCTGGGGATCGGAGATTTGGGATTTTGTGCTGATCTGAGGCACATGCACGAGAAAAGAGGATGAAAGGAGGGCAGACAGTGGGGCTGGGGAGGCCATAGAGAGGGGGATACGCTGGACCGCTGGACCCTCTTCCATCTGGCACCCAAAACGGTCCCCCAGCACCGCCAGGAGTGGCCCCTGAGCACAGAGCCGGGAATAGCTCCCGAGCTCCACGACTGTGGCCCCCAAACCATAGAAATGCTATTGATTTCGGGGTGGCCACTGCCAATTCATGATCCCCGCAGGAGACGCCCCCTCTTGTCCCTCTGGTCCTTAAGGGTGGAGGGGGGGCTCTCCTCCCCCTCCCCCCAGCCTCCCTCCCTGGCCTCCCCTCCCCCCAGGCTCTTGACTGAACCGCCAGGGACAGGAGCCCTTCAGAGCCTGTGTCCGCGGCCACACTTCCTGTTGCTGACCAGCTCCTCCAGGGAGTGAGAAACCATTTCATGCCTCGTCGGAAAGGGCTGGGGAGAGAGATGGGAGACGCTTGACTCTCCCAGCTGTGTGGCCTTCTGTTTCGCCCTTCTTCCTCCGAACCTACCTCAGCTTTCTGCCTTGCTCTCGCCGAAAGGCGAAGCGGTAGTGTGTGCAGACCACGGGTTGTTGATGAAATGAGAGATGTAAAGCAGGATGTCCATGTTCCATTTAAACTTGTGGATTTAGGGGCCAAGAGAGAGGTCGGCAGGGGCTGGAGCGATAGCACAGCGGGGAGGGCGTTTGCCTTGCATGTGGCCTACCCGGGTTCAATCCCCGGCATCTCATATGGTCCTCCAAGCACTGCCAGGAGTAATTCCTGAGTGCATGAGGCAGGAGTAACCCCTGAGCATTACTGGGTGTGCCCCAAAGAGAAAAAAAAAAAATGTAGATAGCACAGCAGGGAGGGCGTTTAACTTGCATGCTGCTGACCCGGGTTCGATTCCCAGCATCCCATAGGGTCCACCGAGCACCACCAGGAGGAATTCCTGAGTGCATGAGCCAGGAGGAACCCCTGAGCATTGCTGAGTGTGACCCAAGAGAGAGAGAGAGAGAGAGAGAGAGAGAGAGAGAGAGAGAGAGGACAGCAGATAGGGCACTTGCCTGGCACGAGGCTGATCTGGGTTTGACCCCCGGCACCTCAGACAGTTCCCCCGACATCTGCCAGGAGTAATTCCTGGGTGCAGAACCAGGAGTGAGCCTTGGACACAATCTTGTGTGACCCCAAACACAAGCAAACCCCTCCTCATTAAGCAAACTTAATAAATAAAAACTTGTGGATTTGAATTTGCAATAAAAAAGCACCAGACTTTTAATCAAAGAGAGCTTTTTTTTTTTTCCAAGAAGCTATTCCAACTGCCACGAAGGTGATTTGTTTGAGTTCTTCCTTGTCATTGAAAGAATCTGTGGAATGTCTGTAGTTGGTTTGCTCGGGTTTTGTGTGAATTCTGGGAGAGAGGGGGCTGTTTGCTCCAGGCTGTGTCCTGTGGTCTTGGGATTAAGCAGTGCAGGGGGGTGGGGTGGGGGGATCAAACCCGAACCTCCAGGTTACAAAGCACGTGTTCCAGCCTGGTAACCTAGCTCTCTTGCCCTTCTTCTTCTTCTTTCTTTTTTTTTGCTTTTGGGGTCACACCCGGCAGTGCACAGGGGTTACTCCTGGCTCTGCACTCAAGAATTACTCCTGGCGGTGCTCAGGGGACCATATGGGATGCTGGGATTTGAACCTGGGTCAGCCGCGTGCAAGGCAAATGCCCTCCCTGCTGTGCTGTCGCTCCAGCCCCTTCTTCTTCTTCTTCTTCTTTTTTTTTTGGAAATAAAAACAGATTTTATTTGGAGGTTTTTAGGAAGGAGAAGGAGCGAGTGAGTGAGAGAGAGAAAGAGAGAGAGAGAGAGAGAGAGAGAGAGAAAGCAAAGCCCTCAAGAGAGAACACCGGGGGGTGGGGGGAAAGGGGCTGGAGCAATAGCACAGTGGGTAGGGCGTTTGCCTTGCACATTGCCGACCCGGGTTCGATTCCCAGCATCCCATATGGTCCCTTGAGCACCGCCAGGGGTGATTCCTGAGTGCAGAGCCAGGAGTAACCCCTGTGCATTGCCAGGAGTGACCCAAAAGGAAAAAACAGAGAGAGAGAGAGAACACGGGTTAGGGCCATAGCACAGCGGGGACGGCATTTGCCTTGCACGAGGCCGACCTGGGTTCAATCCCCTGCATCCCATATGGTCCTCCAAGCACTGTTAGGAGTAATTCCTGGAGTAACCCCTGTGCATCACTGGGTGTGAGCCCCCCAAAAAAAATAGAGAGAGAGAGGGGGGGGGGGAATAAGGGCTTCTCCAAAAGCAGAGAGCCCCATACACACACCCCAGCCTCAGCTCTGAGCATTAGCTGTGAAAGCATGAAAGTCCACCTCTCAGGAGGGGAGATGTGGGAGCCACCTGTGCCCAGGCATCACGTGTGCTTGATTGGTCACATGGGTGCAAGCATCTCAAGGGCCCGGCAACCTATGCACCTCCTGCCCTTCTTTTTAGAGACTGATTCTGTTTCGCATCAGCTGGTTTTGCTTGGGGGGTCACACCTGGCTGTGCTCAGGGCTTCCCCCTGGCGCTGCACTTGGGGAGCGCCCCTGGCAGGCTGGGGGAACCGTGCACGGTGCTGGAGATTGAACCAGGGATGGCCACAGGCCAGGCAAACCCCTTAGCCCTTGTGCTCCCCACAGTATTGACTTTTATTTATTTTTATTTATTTATTGCTTTTTGGGTCACACCCTGCAATGCACAGGGGTTACTCCTGGCTCATGCACTCAGGAATTACTCCTGGCGGTGCTCGGGGGACCCTAGGGGATGCTGGGAATCGAACCCGGGTCGGCCGCGTGTCAGGCAAACGCCCTCCCCGCTGTGCTATCGCTCCAGCCCCATCCATAGTATTGACTTTTTTGGTTATGGGTTTTATTTTTTTGGTTTGGGGCGTCCACGGGCTGTGCTCAGGGCTCTTTCTCTAGGCTCTCTGCGCTTGGGGGTCACTCCTGGCAGGCCCAGGGGACCATCTGGGATGCAGGGGGATAGAACCTGCCATGTGCAAGGCAAGTGACAACTCGATTAAGACTCAAGCCCTGATGTTGACTTTTTCTTAATGGACGGGTGCTTGTTTCCCCCCTCCCTGGGGTGCGCACTGAAATCACACCTGGGATCGGCAGCAGCGTTGCCAGGCTCTCCCGAGCCGCCACAGTGATGCCGTCAGGGCTGGAGCGATAGGACAGCGGAGCGGGTAGGGCGTTTGCCTCGCATGCGGCTGCCCTGGGTTCAATCCCCGGTCTCCCTTATGGTCCCCTGAGCACCGCCAGGAGTGATTCCTGAGTGCAGAGGCAGGAGGAACCTCTGAGCATCGTCCGGTGTAACCCAAAAGCAAAAACAAAACAAAACAACAACAAAAAAAGGGGGACTGGAGCGATAGCACAGCGGGTAGGGCATTTGCCTTGCACACGGCTGACCTGGGTTCGATTTCTCCGCCCCTCTCGGAGAGCCCGGCAAGCAACCGAGAATATCCCGCCCTCACGGCAGGGCCTGGCAAGAGACCCGTGGTGTATTGGATATGCCAAAAACAGTAACAAGTCTCACAATGGAGACATTACTGGTGCCTGCTCGAGCAAATCCATGAACAATGGGACCCAAGGGCTACAGTGTTACAATTTAAAATACTATGAATGCTAGGGTGTGGTGCATTCAAAGTTCCCACCCCATACCTTCCGCCAGAGTGCTCGCGTCCCTCCAGCGTTGTCTCAGGCCTTCCTCCTGGTTAAGGGAAAGTCGGTTCTGACTAGTTTTCAAATTCTATTGCCTCTGGCCTTTGTTGCTCCCTTCTTCGGATTCTTTTTTTTTTTTTTTGGCTTTTTGGCTTTTTGGATCACAGGGTCTATTCCTGGCTCATGCACTCAGGAATTACTCCTGGCTGTGCTCAGGGGATCCTATGGGATGCTGGGAATCGAACCTGGGTTGGCTGCGTGCAAGGCAGACGACGCCCTCCCCGCTGTGCTATCCCTCCAGCCCCCTCTGATTCTTCAAATCCCACGGGTGAAGGAGATCATTCTGTGTCCATCCCCCTCCCGGCTGACCTCATTCAACACGATCCCCTCCGGCTCCATCCACTTAGTGGGAAATGGTGTCATTTTGTCTTTTCTTTTAGCTGAGTCATGTTTCATGGTGTGCTCGTGCCCATTTCTTCACTCCTCCGTCCTTTGAAATTTCTTCTTAATATTCATTTTGGTGGGGAGGGAAGCCACAACCTGACCCATGCAAGGCGGGTGCTGTGCTACTGAGCCCAGACCTGGACTGATGTAATTAAAAAAAAAAAAAATTTTTTTTTTATTGAGTCACTGTGAGATAGACCCTTACAAAGCTGTTCCTGATTGGATTTCAGTCAGTGTTCAACATCCACCCCTCCACCAGTGTACATTTCATTTCCCAGCACCACCAGTGTCCCCAGATTCCCTCCCATCACCCCCCACCCCCACCCCTGCCTGCCTCTATAGCATACGCTTCTCTCTCTCTCTCTCTCTCTCTCTCTCTCTCTCTCTCTCTCTCTCTCTCTCTCTCTCTCTTCTCTCTCTCTCTCTTCTTTTGGGCATTGTGGTTTGCAATACACATACTGAAAGGTTACAGAGTATATCCCTTCATGTACTTTTAACACTCAGTTCTTGTCCGGTGTGATCATTTCCAGCTGTTATTTTCATGCTGGACCGATAGCACAGCGGGTAGGGTGTTTGCCTTGCACGCAGCCCACCCAGGTTCGATTCCTCCACCCCTCTCGGAGAGCCCGGCAAGCTACCGGGAGTATCTCACCCGCACGGCAGAGCCTGGCAAGCTCCCCGTGGCGTATTCGATATGCCAAGAACAGTAACAGCAAGTCTCACCATGGAGACGTGATAGGTGCCCGCTCGAGCACATCGATGAACAACAGGACGACAGTGCTATTGTCATACGGTCCCTTTTCTCTCCTACCAACCCTGCACTCGACACACACTTATGGTAGATTCCAACCATGGGCCCGGATTGATGTAATTTTACCTTCAGAATCCGTCTGACAACGTAGGTAGGTTCATAGCTGCCGAGGAAACGGAAGCACAGCAAGGCTACAAGCCCGGCCCCAGGTCTTCCGAGCTGAATGGCAGAGCCTGGGTTCAAACCTCGGACGTTTGACTCTAGAACCAGTGCTAAATAACCTCCAAATAGAAAGAAAACATTAGGGGGCTGGAGCAATAGCACAGCGGGTAGGGCGTTTGCCTTGCACGTGGCCGACCCAGGTTCGACTCCCAGCATCCCATATGGTCCCCTGAGCACCGCCAGGAGTAATTCCTGAGTGCAGAGCCAGGAGTAACCCCTGTGCATCACCGGGTGTGACTCAAAAAGCAAAAGAAAGAAAGAAAGAAAGAAAGAAAGAAAGAAAGAAAGAAAGAAAGAAAGAAAGAAAGAAAGAAAGAAAGAAAGAAAGAAAGAAAGAAAGAAAGAAAGAAAGAAAGAAAGAAAGAAAACATTAGGGGGGCAAAGCGATAGCACAGCAGGTAGGGCGTTTGCCTTGCTTGTGGCCGACCCGGGTTTGATTCCCAGCATCCCATAGGGTTCCCTGAGCACCGCCAGGAGTAATTCCTGAGTGCAAAGCCAGAAGTAACCCGTGTGCATCGCTTGGTGTGACCAAAAAGGAAAAAAAAATAGTAATAAAACATTAAAGCATGGCCACACTCAAACACATCGAAAGCATCCATGCTCTCTTGGCAGATGTTTGGCCCTTGCTGTTTCTTCATTTTTGTTGCTGGGTTGGTTTTTTATTTATTTGTTTGGTTTTGATTTGTTTGCTTTATGTGTCACACCGGGTGATGCTCAGGGCTCACTCCTGGCTCTGCACTCAGGAATCACTCCTGGCCGCGCTCGGGGAACCCTATGGGATGCTGGGTATCGAACCCGGGTCGGTGTCGTGCAAGGCAAAGGCCCTCCCCGCTGGACGATCGCTCCGGCCCCCTCTTGCCTGTTCTTCTTGACTCCTGCTGTCCGTGTGTTGATCTCTTGCTGTTATTAATAGTACAGAGGTCAGGGTGTATCGAGCGAGAGCCCTTCAGTGGGTGACACTTGCCAGCGGGGAGGTGGTGCAGAGGGCAGGCATGTGTGTGCCTCTGCAGGAGCCAGGACCCCGGTTCCATCCTGTCACCCCGCCCCCAGCATTGCCGTGACTGTTCCTGCTGGTCCCCCAGGAACACCAAGTCTAGCCTTCACAGCATTTTTTAATTTAATTTTTTTTTTTTTTTTGGTTTTGGAGGAGGATATAGGGACACCCTGCAGTGCTCAGGGCTTCATCGTGGCTCTTCTCTCAGGATTCACTCCTGGCCGCCTCAGGGGGACCATATGAGGTGGTGGGGATTGAACTCGGGTCAGCCGCATGCAAGGCGAACGCCCTCCCCACTGGACTGTATTCTCTAGCTAGGAACTACTTCTGAGTCCCACTAGGGAATCCCAGCGCTTAAAGCCAGGAGTAAGCCCTGAGCCCCCCTGGGTGTCACCCCAAAATCAAAAATACATGAATGGAAAAGATCACTTCTCCAGGTGCCGAGGGATCTATACAGAGGGTCAGGCGCCTGCCTTGGGTTCAATCCCTGGCATCCCAGATGGTCTCCTGAGCACCGCCAGGGCTAATTAATTCCTAAGTGTCCTGCAGATGGGAGTAACCCCTGAGTATCGCTGGGTAGGTGATCCAAAAACAAAACAAAACAAAACAGAATTTCGGGGCTGGAGCTATAGCACAGCGGGTAGGGCGTTTGCCTTGCACGAGGCCGACCTGGGTTCGATTCCCAGCGTCCCATATGGTCCCTTGAGCACTGCCAGGAGTAATTCCTGAGTGCAGAGCCAGGAGGAACCCCTGTGCATTGCTGGGTGTGACCCCAAAAGCAAAAAAAAAAAAAAAAAAACAGAATTGCCTCTCTCTGTGTCTCTCTCTGTCTCTTTCTCTCTCTCTCCTGACTCTATTCAGGGCTCACTCCGGACAGGCTCAGGGCGCCCTATGGGGTGCTGGGGATCAAATCCAGGTCAGCCACATGTAAAGACCCTACTGCTATACTATCATGAATCTTAAACCCCTAAGATGTGGTCCTTTGGCGGAGGGGGGGGGGGTTCAGAGAAATAGGACAGTCTGTAAGGCTCTTGCCTTGCACACGCGGCTGACCCGGGATGGATCTCCATCCCCCTCATCAGGTCCCCTCAGTCCACCAAGACTGACCCCTGCACACAGAGCCGCGAGTAAGCCCTGAGCACTGCCAGGTATGGCCCCAACATCAAAAAAGCCAAAGAAAAAGCAAAAAGCCAGTGGGGACCCCGGAGGCAGGCACGTGCCTGGCATACAGCCAACCTTGCTTCCGTCTCCAGCTTTGCATGACCCCCCCCCCAAACACAGCCACAAAAAGACACCACACACACACACACACACACACACACACACACATACACCCAGAGCACAGAACCAGGAGTAGCCATTAAGCATCTCTGGGTGTGCCCCCGCAACCCCCCCCCCCACTACCAAGAACCAAATAAAATCCATAGTTGGAGAAGAGAAGTGAGGCATAAAGCAGCCGGAGCCTTTGGCTGGGCTTGAATGACGGAATTGGTCACCCCCGAGAGACTTTGGGTGACGTTGGGCAAAGCACGTCTGCACGAGCTTACGCAGTGTCTCAAAATGAGGAAGGCGGGAGGGCGGGGCTGACCTACTGGGGAGATGCAGCCTCGAGAGATTCTTTGGTTTCTGGGCCCGCCTCATCCAATACTGCTCTGGCTGCCTGACTCAATTTGAGGTGGGAAGAAAATGAGAACGCCACTCGTTACTTGTGTGAGAAAATGTGTAAGCTAGGGAAGAGAGAGAGAGAGAGAGAGAGAGAGAGAGAGAGAGAGAGAGAGAGAGAGAGAGAGAGAGAGAGAGAGAGAGAGAGAGAGTGTGTGTGTGTGTGTGTTTTAATCTCACAAATCATATGACACTTACAAATGAAGGCTATCCCATATTAATGACAGTGGCTAGAACGCCGCCGGCTGCCACTGAATAATGAATGAAGAAAAAATTGTTGAGGGCCGGAGCTATAGCACAGTGGGGAGGAAGTTTACCTTGCACAAGGCCGACCCTGGTCCAATCCCTGGCTTCCCATATGATCCCCTGAGCCTGCCAAGAGCGATTTCTGAGTGCAGAGCCAGGAGGCAGCCCTGAGCATCACTGGGTGTGACCCAAAAAGACAAAAAAAGGAAAGAAAGAAAGAAAGAAAGAAAGAAAGAAAGAAAGAAAGAAAGAAAGAAAGAAAGAAAGAAAGAAAGGAAGGAAGGAAGGAAGGAAGGAAGGAAGGAAGGAAGGAAGGAAGGAAGGAAGAAAAAGGTTGAATGGTGTCGGCTTAGTGGCAAAGCACATGCCGTGCCTTTATGGGAGCCTGGTTCAAATCCTGGCATCACAATAAAATAAGACAAGAACCGTTGAATTGTGTACTACGGACAGTATTGTTGTTTTGTGGGGGGGGGACACCCTGTATCGCTCACAGCTTGCTTCTGGCTCTGCACTCAGGGAGCACTTCTGAGGGGCTGGGTGGACCTTATGGGATGCCAGGCATCGAACCTGGGTTGGCCATGTGCAAGGCAAACACCTCACCTGCCTTGCTATCACTCCAGCCCCGTTATGGACAGCTTTCATAAAATGAGTACATGATTATCCTTCTTTAAAAACAAAAACAAAAACAACTTTAGGGTCTGGAGCGATAGCACAGCGGGGAGGGCGTTTTCCTTGCACATGGCCGACCCAGACTCGATTCCCAGCATCCCATAGGATCCCCTGAGCACCGCCAGGGGTGATTCCTGAGTGCAGAGCCAGGAATAACCCCCGTGCATGGCCGGGTGTGACCCAAAAAGAAAAAAAAAAACCACCCAATTTAAGGGGCCAGAGCAATAGCACAGCAGGTAGGGTGTTTGCCTTACACATGGCTGACCGGGTATGATCCCCGGCATCCCATATGGTCCCCTGAGCACCACCAGGAGTAATTCCTGAGTGCAGAGCCAGGAGTAATCCCCGTGCATCGCCAGGTGTGACCCAAGAAGCAAAAAAATAAAAAATAAAAAAAACAACCAACTAGGGGCTGGAGTGATAGCACAGCGGGTAGAGCGTTTGCCTTGCATGACCCGGGTTCGGTTCCTAGCATCCCATATGGTCCCTTGAGCACTGCCAGGAGTAATTCTTGAATTCTTGAGTGCATGAGCCAGGAGTAACCCCTGTATTGCCAGGTGTGACCAAAAAGAAAAAAAAGAAAAAAACCAAACAAGCAAACAAACAAACAAAAAACCCAACAACAACTTTATTTTATGGAGCTGGAGAGAGTTCAGGGCTTAAGGCGCTTACATGCAGCGAAGTCCAGTTTGGTCCCTGGTAGCTCCGTTTGGTTCCCTGAGTGTAGAGCCAAGAGGAAGCCCTTGGCACCACCAGGCGCAGCCCCCCAAACAAAAACAGCTTTAATAATACACTAGAGGGGCCAGCGCAATAGCACAGCGGGTAGGGCATCTTTGCCTTGCACACAGCCGTCCCGGGTTCGATCTCTGGCATTCCATATGGTCCCCGAGCACTGCCAGGAGTGATTCCTGAGTGCAGAGTCAGGAGTAACCCTTGAGCATCGTCTGGTGTGACTCCAAAAGCAAAAAAATAAATAAATGAATTTGAATTTGTTGTTGGGGGACCCCTGCCAGAGGTGCTAGAGGACCCCAGGTTGTCTCCTGGGTGGTGTGTGTGTGTGTGTGTGTGTGTGTGTGTGTGTGTGTATGGTAAATGCGTTAACCACTGAACAATCTCTCTGGTCCTCAATTGTCTTTTTCTTCCTTAAAAACTTAGATGTTTTTGGGCTAAAGTGATAGCACAGCGGGTAGGGAATTTGCCTTGCATGGGGTTGACCCGGGTTCGATTCCCATATGGTCCCCTGAGCACCATCAGGGGTAATTCCTGAGTGCAAGAGCCAGAAATAACCCCTGTGCATCGCCAGGTGTGACCCAAAAAGCCAAAAAAAAAAAAAAAAAACTTAGATTTTTTTTTAATCTTGCCCTGAGATGTGGGACTCTCCTGGGTCCCCACCAGGGGGGATGGAACCCCCTAGAAAGATCTAGACCTGAGGCCAGAGCATTAATGTAGTGGGGAAGGTCCTTGCCTTGCACGAAGCCGATCTGGGTTCGATCCCCGGCATCCCACAGGGTCTCCTGAGCCCCCAGGTGTAACCTCTGAGCACAGGCCATAAACTCCGATGGACGTGGTCCCCCAAGAGTAAATCAAATCAAATCAAGAGCAGGGGATCAGGGATATGGCTCAGAGCTCTGGGGCTCAGACTCGGCACTGATGGTGCGCCCCCAACTGCCCAGGTGGCATCCCCTGGGCACAGAGCTGGAGCAACCCTGGGTACTGCTGGGTGTGGCCCCAGAACCTAAGTGTAAAAGAAAGAGCAGGGGCTGGGGCGATAGCACAGCGGGGAGGGCGTTTGCCTTGCACATGGCCGACCTGGGTTCGATTCCCAGCATCCCATAGGGTCCCCTGAGCACCGCCAGGAGTAATTCCTGAGTGCAGAGCCAGGAGTAACCCCTGTGCATCGCCGGGTGTGACCCAGAAAGAAAAGGGGGAAAAAAAAAAAAGAAATAGCAGAGACCTTTCATTATGAAACTCTGTAGAGAGAAGTGCCCCGGCCGCATCGCCATGGGTTGGCAGCTTTTGAAAGCGGCTGTGAGTCAGTGTGGGCACTTTGGTTATCAGTGTTGAGTAGCTGCCTTCCTGTGAAGGAGCGGGGCAGGGACTCTGGTGACATTCATGGCCACACGGAGAAGGCCGTCTCTAGCATAAGCCTAAGGAGGGCTGGAGTGGTAGGACAGTGGGGAGGGCGTTTGCCTTATACACGGCTGACCCGGGTTTGATCCCCGATATCCCATAGGGTCCCCTGAGCACTGCCAGGAGTGATTTCTGAGTGCAGAGCAGGAGGAACCCCTGAGCATAGCTGGGTGTGACCCAAAAAGCCAAAAAAAAAAAAAAAAATAGAGTCAGTGTAAGGAATGCAAAGAAAGCTCCGGGCTTGCTAACGCCACAATCTGGGCTCTGAATCAGAAATCAACAGTTTGGACACCGTTTAGGGCCCAGCGGTCACACTTCAGGGTGTTTGCCCAAATGAGTTGAAATTCGTTCCCGCAGAAGGTGGCGTAGGGAGTTAGAGCTTGTGCGATGGGGGGCCGGAGTGACAGTACAGCTGGTAGGGAGCTTGCCTTGCACGCCACCAACCTGGATGCGACCCCCAGCACCCTCGGAGTGATCCCTGAGCATCCAGCCAGGAGGAAGCCCTGAGCGCCACTGAGGGTGGCCCAAAAACCAGACAAATGAACAAAAACTTAAAATACAAGTGTGGCAAGATAAGGACTTTTTTTTTTTCTTTTTTTCTTTTTTCTTTTTTTCTGCACTCCCTGAGTTCAGAGCCAGAAGCGATAGCACAGCAGGGAGGGCGTTTGCCTTACACGTGGCCGACCGGGTTAAATTCCCAGCATCCCATATGGTCCCCTGAGCACTGCCAGGAGTCATTCCTGAGTGCAGAGCCAGGAGTAACCCCTGTGCATTGCCAGGTGTGACCCCAAAGGCAAAAAAAAAAAAAAAGAGCAATGAGTGATAAAAAAGTGGGGAGTGGGGCGGAGAGGTGGTACAGCAAATTAGGCACTTGCCTTGCATGAGGCCGCCCAAGTTCAATCCCAGGCACCCTGTTTGGTTCCCTAAACTCTGCCAGGAGTGATTCCTGAGCATAGAGCAGGAGTAGCCCTGAATACAGCTGGGTATGGCCCAAAAATCAAAAAGAAAGAAAGAAGCAATCAAGCCATGAAGAAACATTGAAAACTCTTAAATATGTACTAACAAATGAAAGAAGGCAACTTGAAAAAGCTTCCTGCTAGAGTAGAGGTAATTCAGTAGGTCATGGCCCGGCGTTTGCCTTGCATGCTGCCAACCTGGGTTTAATCCCCAGCATCACTTATGGTCCTTCGAGCCTGCCAGGAGTGGGCCCTGAGCACAGAGCCAGGAATAAGCCTTGAACACCACGGGGTATGTCTCCAAAAAACAAAAATAGGAGCCAGAACGATAGTACAATGAATAGTGCATTTGCCTTGTATGCGTCTTGACCTGAGTTCAATCCCCGGCGTGCCATGTGGTTCCCTGACCTCACCAGGAATGATCCTTGAGAGCAGAGCCGGGAGTCAGCCCTGAGCACTGCTGGGTGTGGCCAAAAAAAAAAAAACTACTGTAGAATTCCAACGATGTAGATATTCCGCAGAAGGTAAAACTCATGTAGATGAGGGGCTGGAGCTATAGCACAGCGGGTAGGGCGTTTGCCTTGCACGCGGCCAACTGGGTTCGATTCCCAGCATCCCATAGGGTCCCCTGAGCATCGCCGGGTATGACCCAAAAAAGAGAAAAAAAAAACTCATGGAGATGAGGCCAGAGAGATAGTACAAGCGTTTCCTAGCTTGACTTTTGACTGGCTCAGGGTTCAATATCCCACACTGCATAGGGTCCCCAGAAACCCTCTGAGAGTGATCCCAGGGTGCAGAGCCAGAAGTGAACCCTGAGCACCACCGGGTTTGAGCCCAATAAACAAAAACAACTACGATGAAAATTACTGAGTTTAAGGAGCATGGTAAAATCACTGTATCACTGTATCACAGTCATCCCCTTGTTCATCGATTTGCACAAGTGGGCGCCAGTAACGTCTCCAGTCGTCCCAGCCCTGAGATTTTAGCAGCGTCTCCTGACTCGTCCTTCCAAACGGTGCCGTATTGGAGGCTCTTTCAGGGCCAGGGGAAGGAGACCCGTCATTGTTACTGTATTTGGCATATCGAATACGCCACGGGGAGCTTGCCATGGTAAAATGAACAAAGTACAGCCAGGAGCTGGTCAGGGCTGGGGAAGGTGGGGGTGAGGACAAAACAGCGGGACACGAAGGAGTCGGGGTGGAAACTGCTGTTTGCTCTTTTTTTTTCGGTGTTGGCTCGTGTCGTTGTGCAGTTTCCCAAGAAGGAGAGAGAGAGAGGGTAGGAGCAATGGGACAGCGGGGAGGGCGTTGACCTTGCACGCAGCCAAGTCAAGTCGGGTTCGATCCCCGACACCACATCTGGCCTCCCAAGCCTTGCCAGGAGTGATCCCTGAATGCAGAGCCAGGAGTAACTCCTGAGCACTGCCTGGGGTTTCCCCCAACCCCCCCTCCCCCCCCACAAAAAAAAACAAAGAACAAGAGTGACCAGTGGCCTGGACTCTGAGTGGCTGTGGAATGTCACAGCAGCTGCATCTCTCAGAGCACTTGTCCGACAGGAATCCAAGGTGTGGACAGAGGGCCAGAGGAGCGCTCTCCGCACGTGAAGTCCCCCCCAGGGGTCACCTCCCTCCTTGGTGTGTTGTGTTTCGCTTGCTCAGGGGATGCCCCAGGCTCAGAGCGCAGGTGTCCCTGGCGGAGATGCTGGGAGACCGGGCAGAGACCCTGGGGAGCCATCCTGGGCTCTCCCACCTGCCCCGCACGGCCTCCAGCCCCTGCGCCGTCACCGTTTTATGTGATGCTTGAATACGCCGAGCCTATGGCATGGCCGAGATGGCTTGCGATGCCCGCAGGGGGAGCGCAGAGACCTTAGCCACCAGCTTTGAAACAGCAGCGCTGCCAGCACCGCACTCACCCCATGTGGGACACCCAGGGTTTGAACCTGAAACCACGTGCTTGCAGGGCCAGGGCTTAGCTAAGGCACCACGTGGTCTCTCCAGGCCAGTAAATGCTTTTCTTTCCCCCTTGGGTTTTTGATTTGGGGGCCACAGCACCTGTGCTCCAGGGTCACTCCCAGTGGTCACTCTCAGGGACCTTCTGTGGTGGTGGGGGGTGGAACCTTTGCTCTCTGTATGCAAGGCCTACCCACTGTACTGTCTCTCCAGCCCCCAGGAAATAGCTTTAAAAAAAAAATGGGGTGGGGGGGCTGGAGCCATAGCACAATGGGGAGGGCATTTGCCTTGCACGCAGCCAACCCGGGTTGATTCCCAGCATCCCATAGGGTCCTCTGAGCACCACCAGGAGTAATTCCTGAGTGCAGAGCCAGGAGGAACCCCTGAGCATCGCCGGGTGTGACCCAAAAAGCAAAAAAAAAAAAAAAAGAAAGAAAAAAGAAGAAAAAACATGAGGGGGAGGGGGAGGGGGAGGGAGACTGGGGGTTACTGCAATTCCTTGTTTGCAGCTTGCCCGCCTCTCCCCTTCAGTCCCCTGGACACCATAGCCTCCCTGCTCCAACCCCTCCTGAGCACAAGGGCAGGAGGAAATCCCTTTACACTGCACACTGTGGCCCCCAAACAGAAACAATTGATATTAAAACCGTAAATCCGTGAATATCACCCACCCCAAATTTAAAACAACTGCCTGGCACCCCGCTGCTTATAACACCCTGCATCATTGCCTGTGATTTCTGGTACAGGACAGCAAATTCCACACTGGCCCCTGGTTCCGTCCACCCCTTAAAAAATTCACCTGGGGGGAGGGGTGGAGCAATAGCACAATGGGGAAGGCATTTGCCTTGCAGTCAGCCGATCTGGGTTCGAATCCCAGCATCCCGTATGGTCCCCTGAGCACCACCAGGGGTGATTCCTGAGTGCAGAGCCAGGAGTAACCCCTGTGCATCACTGGGTGTGACCCAAAGAGAAAAAAAAATAAAAGAATTCAGGGGATGGAGCGATAGCACAGCGGGGAGGGCGTTTGCCTTGCACGCGGCCGACCGGGGTTCAAATCCCAGCATCCCGTATGGTTCCCTCAGCACCGCCAGGAGTAATTCCTGAGTGCAGAGCCAGGAATAACCTCTGTGCATCACCGGATGTGAGCCACAAAGCAAATAATAATAATAATAATAATAATAATTCATTTGTGGGTCAGAGCAGTGATAGAGTAGGCAGGGAGCTTGCCTTGCTGAGCTGACTTTGATCTCCGGTACCCCCTAAGTTCCCCCAAGCCCACCAGGGGTGATCCCTGCACACAGAGCCAGGGACTAAGCCCTGAGCACCTCCAATGTGGCACCACAACAACACAACATTTCCCCCTTTGTCCGGGGAAATTGCCCCTGGTTTTATCCCTGGCGCTTGTGCAAGGTCCCCCCACCCCACAAGCACCCCCAACTGCCAAACTGGGAGAAGACCCCAGCCCTCCCCTCAGGTAGAAGTCCAAACCCCCAGTGTTTGTTTTAATTGCTATTTGAAACCTCACCCAAAACACCTCTTCCTCTGGGTGAGTCCGTGAAAAGTTTCCTATGTGTGCGTGAGTGTGTGCGTGTGCGTGTGCATGTGCATGCATGCATGCGTGTGTGTGTGTTTGTGTGTGTGAGTGTGTGTGTGTGGGGGGAGCACACCCAATGCTGCCTCAGGCTCTTCAGCTCTGTTAATTCCAGTCGCATCTGGATTCTCTCTCTATCAGATACCATCTGGGCCTGAGAAGTGACTCAGAGAGCCGGAGGCCAGGCTTGGTGAGGGTGGGGGTGGGGTGGGGGGCGGGGGTGGGGTGGGGGGCGGGGGTGGGGGTGTCTGTTCTATCAGCAGCTACCAGCTCTGCTGGCCCCCAGAGCCCTGCCAGGTGTGGCTTCAAAAAAAGAAAGAAATCAAGTAATCTGTGAGGCTAGAGGTCATAGGAGAAATTCCTCTAGGCTGTGAAAATGGAAACCAGACAAAGTAATCTGATAATCAAATTATCTCCTTTGATTATTGCTTCCCAATAATCAAAGGAGATAACGGGTAGATAGTGGTCCCGATACTCCTGTTAGAAAAGGGAGAAATCAAGGGTCAGATTGGTACTATCACTTTTGACTTGCACATTTGACTTGCCCGCCCTGGATTCGACCCCTGAGAGCTGGAATGGTCCCCTGAGCACCGCCAGGAGTGATTCCTGAGTGCAGAGCCAGAAGAAACCCCTGGGCATCACCGGGTGTGACCCCCCCCCAAAAAAATGGAGAAATCAAAAAGGCAAAAAGGATAGGTCCCACCCAGGTGTAGAACAGTGATACTCAGGGTGACTCCTTACTCTATGCTTTGGGGTCACTCCTGGCAATCTCACGTGGCCGTACAGGATGCAAGGTGAGAACTCTGCTTGCTTTGCTATATTATCTCTTCAGCCACTACATCTTTTTTCTTTAATTGTGGGCCTAGAGAGCAGTTAAGGCACTTGCTTTGCAGGTAGCCGGTGCAAGCTACCTGCGGTTCAATCTCCGGCATCCCGGGGCTGGAGCGATAGCACAGCGGGGCGGGCGTTTGCCTTGCATGTGGCCAACCTGGATTCAATTCCCAGCATCCCACAGGGTCCCCCGAGCACCGCCAGGAGTTAATTCCTGCGTGCAGAGCCAGGAGTAACCCCTGTGCATCGCCAGGTGTGATCCAAAAAGAAAAAAAAAAAAATCCCCGGCATCGCTCAAAATTTCCCAAGCGCAGCGGAGGAGTGATTTCTGAGTGCAGAGCCAGGAGTAACCCCTGAGCATGTCTGGGTGTGGCCCCAAACAAACAAACAAAAAAAGGAATAAATAAATTAATTAAATAAATAAATTGTCATCCTCTAAAGACGGAGGTAGGGGGGCTGGAGCCATAGCACAGCGGGGAGGGCGTTTGCCTTGCATGCAGCCGACCCGGGTTCAACTCCCAGCATCCCATAGGGTCCTCTGAGCACCGCCAGGGGTAATTTCTGAGTGCAGAGCCAGGAGGAACCCCTGTGCATCGCCGGGTGTGACCCAAAAAGCAATAAATGAATGAATGAATAAATAAGGACGATGGAGCTAGTACCCCTGGAGGCTCCTGTATCTGCGGGTATGGGGAAATGTTTGGGTAGTACCCGACAGTGTCACGCCCAGTTCGGTCTCGGTGACCAGTGCCTGTGCACCTGGGGCTGGGGCATGTCAGACGAGCCCTTGGTGCCTGTCCTGTCTCTCAGGTCATAGGCCTATGTCATTTGGTATTGCTGTTGCTTTTGTTTGGGCGCCACACCTGGCAGTGCTCAGGGCTTCCTCCTGGCTCTGCACTCAGGGACCAACTCCAGGCAGGCTCAGGAACCCTATGGGATGTCAGGAATCGAACCCCAGACAGCCTCACGAAAGGCAAGTGCAGGGCAGGAGCGATAGTACCATATGGGATGCTGGGTATCGAACCCAGGTCAGCCGCGGGCAAGGCAAACGCCCTCCCCGCTGTGCTATCGCTCCAGCCCCCACATTTATTTTTGCTCAGGGGTACTCAGGAGTTACTCCTGACGGGCTCAAGGGGCCAGATGGGGGTGCCAGGAATTGAACCCAGGCCAGTCTTGTGCAAGCACCCTACCCATCTTTCTGGCCTGAAACGGTTACGGTTCCCTGATGACAGAACCAGGATTAAGCTCTGAGCATAACTCCTGTGGCCCAGAAATAAACAAGTGAATGGTTGATGAAAAATGCTTGCATGACCTTGAGTGACCATCTAGCTCACTAACTACACTAAATTCTAGGGTTTTCACATTGATTGGGTTTATCTTTACCTACTGGAGCGATAGCACAGAGGGTAGGGTGTTTGCCTTGAGGCCAAACCAGGTTCGATTCCTCCGTCCCTCTTGGAGAGCCTGGCAAGATACCGAGAGTATCCACCTGCATGGCAGAGCCTGGCAAGCTCCCCGTGGTGTATTCAATATGCCAAAAACAGGAACGACAAGTCTCACCGTGGAGACGTTACTGGTGCCCGCTCGAGCAAATCGATGAACACTGGGAAGACAGTGCTACAGTGCTATCTTTAGCTGCGTTTTCTCCCTTAATCCTCCTGCAGATTCCTTGAGGCGTGTTCTATAACCTCTGATTTAAACACTGAAGATGAGGCTGAAGACATAGAAAAGGCTTTCCATGCCTTGCGTTGCGTGCGGCTGATCCCGGTTCGATGCCCTGAGCATTGGTAGGAGTGAGCCCTGAGCACAGAACTGGGAGTAAGCCCGCAGCATCCCTGAGTGTGGCCCAAAACCCAAGAAAGAAATGAATACTGAAGTTGAGGACCCGGAGAAATAGTCCAGGGGGTATTTGCCTTGCATCCAGCCAACCCCGGGTCCTAGCCACCCTGTGGCTCCCTGAACACCCCCAGGTGTGGCCCTTAAACCATAGATAAGTAGATAAACACTGAAGCTGAGGAGGCCAGAGAGTTAGTACAGCTCGGGGAGGTGCTTGCCTTGCATGAGGCTGACCTGGGTTCGATCTCTGGCCCCTGACAGGCTCCCCCAAGCTCCTCCAGGAGTGACTCCTGAATCAAGTCAGGAGCAGGTGCCAAGCTCAGCCAGGGTGACTCCAAATCAAAACAAAATAAAACAAAACAGTGAACTGAGATCTAGATGCTAAGTGGCCGTGGAAACCCTGCCTGCTCCTCACGCCTCCCCCATCCCTCGACGGACTTTCATGCCTCTGCTCAGTCAGCCCAGCCGAATGAGTTGTTCTCCTGCTTCTTCCCAGCCTAGATAATAAGAGGAAACAGATAACATCACAATACAGCGTTAACCAAGGGCGTTCCGGTCCAGGGAGATGGTTCAATGGGCTGAACCATCATGAGTCTTGGGTTTTATCCCAGGCATTGCATGGACCCCAGCACCCCTGGGAGAGGCCCCTGAACCAGGAGGTGTCTTTTTTTTTTCCTTGGGGGATCACACATGGCAATGCTCAGGGGCTACTCCTGGCTCTGCACTCGGGAATTACTTCTGGCAGTGCTCGGGGACCCTATGGGATGCCAGGGTTTGAATCCAGGTCAGGACAAATGCCCTCCCCGCTGTACTATCGCTCCAGCTGCCAGGAGTCTTTAAGGACACTGGATAGTTGTATCCGTACCCAAGAGGCTGGGACTCCCCGGGGTGGTGGGAGGTAAGTGCCCCTGCCTTAATGGGAGGCTGCCAGGCTCCACCAATGGAGAGCAGCACTGGTCTGGTCCTAGAGGAAAGCCACAAAGGAACTCCCTCGAGATGGTCATTAAATATAAACCCAGAGGGGTTAGAGCAATAGCACAGCAGGGAGGGTGTTTGCCTTGCACATGGCCGACCCAGGTTCAATTCCCAGCATCCCATAGGATCCCCCGAGCACCGCCAGGGGTAATTCCTGAGTGCAGAGCCAGGAGTAACCCCTGTGCATCACCGGGTGTGACTCAAAAAGCAAGAAAAAAAAAAATATATATATATATATAAACCCAAAGGCTAGAGCCATGGCACGGTGGGTAGAGTATTTGCCTTGCGTGCAGCCAATCAGGTTCAATCTCTGGCACCCCATCTGGTCTCCTGAACCCGCCAGGAGTAATTCCTGAGCACAGAGCCAGGAGCAAACCCTGAGCACTGCCAGGTATGGCCCCCAAACAAAAAGATCCCGCAGATTCTTTCTTTGCCTGTTTATCTTCTTGTTTTCAGGGGTGGGGGGCACACCTGGGGGTGCTCAGAGCTTACTCCTAGCTCTGCATTCAAAGATCACTTCTGGTGGCATTCTGGAAACCCTGTAGGATGCTGGGATTGAACCCAGGTTAGCAGCATGCAAAAACCTTACCCTCTGTACTGTCTCTCTATGTCCCTTTGTTTTCTTTTCTTTTCCTTCCTTCCTTCCTTCCTTCCTTCCTTCCTTCCTTCCTTCCTTCCTTCCTTCCTTCCTTCCTTCCTTCCTTCCTTCCTCTTCCTTCCTTCCTTCCTTCCTTCCTTCCTTCCTTCCTTCCTTCCTTCCTTCCTTCCTTCCTTCCTTCCTCTTCTTTCTTTCTTTCTTTCTTTCTTTCTTTCTTTCTTTCTTTCTTTCTTTCTTTCTTTCTTTCTTTCTTTCTTTCTTTCTTTCTTTCTTTCTTTCTTTTTCTCTCTCTTTCTTCCCTCCCTCCCTTCTTTCCTCCCTTCCTTCTTTCTTCCTCTTTCTTCCCTCCCTCCCTTCTTTCCTCCCTCCCTCCCTCCCTCCCTCCCTTCCTTCCTTCCTTCCTTCCTTCCTTCCTTCCTTCCTTCCTTCCTTCCTTCTTTCTTTTTTTTTTTTTTTTGCTTTTTGGGTCACACCCAGCAATGCACAGGGGTCACTCCTGGCTCATGCACTCAGGAATCACCCTTGGCGGTGCGCAGGGGACCATATGGGATGCTGGGATTTGAACCTGGGTCGGCCGAAAGCAAGGCAAACGCCCAAACCGCTGTGCTATCACTCCAGCCCCTTTCTTTCTTTCTTTCTTTCTTTCTTTCTTTCTTTCTTTCTTTCTTTCTTTCTTTCTTTCTTTCTTTCTTCCTTCCTTTCTTTCTTTCTTTCTTCCTTTCTTCCTTTCTTCCTTCCTTCCTTCCTTTCTTTCTTTCTTTCTTTCTTTCTTTCTTTCTTTCTTTCTTTCTTTCTTTCTTTCTTTCTTTCTTTCTTTCTTTCTTTCTTTCTTTCTCTTTGTTTTTCGGGCCACACCCAGAGGTAGTCAGGCTTACTCCTGGCTCTGTGCTCAGGGATCACTCCTGGCAAGTTCAGGGGACCATATAGGGTGCCAGGGATCAAACTCAGGTTGACAGCATGCAAGACAAATGCCCTCCCCACTGTATTATCTTATCTTAGCCCCTTTATCTTTCAAAATTAATTTGGCAGGTCGGCATAGTAGAGTGTTTAGGGCTGAACCTTGGGTAACTTGCATAAGATGTTTTTTGTTTTTTGGTTTTTGCTTTTTCAATTAGGATTGAGACACAGGGGCTGGAACCATAGCACAGTGGGGAGGACGTTTGCCTTGCATGTCGCCGACCAGGGTTCAATCCCCACATCCCATAGGGTCCCCTGAGCATCGCCAGGAGTAATTCCTGAGTGCAGAGCCAGGAGGAACCCCTGAGCATGGCCGGATGCGGCCCCAAAAAGAAAAAAAAAATTGAGACACAGACATGCACTTCCCCCTCCGAGTAACCTGGCCCTTCCTTCTGCTTCAGATCTTGGTTTCTCAACCTTCATGACTTATCTTCCTAGATACTGTCTAGAGGAGTATTTCCCAACCCGCCCATATGATCCCCTGTCGGCCCCAGGATATTTCAAGAAGGTAAAAAAAATCACGTACGTGTGGGCCAGAGGGATAGTCCAGCCGGCAGGCAAGATGCTTGCCTTGCATGCAGCCAACCCAGGTTTGATCCCCAGAACCCCATAGGGTCCCCCGAGCACTGCCAAAAATGAGCCCTGAGCTCAGAGCCCGGAGTAAGCACTGCATGTCGCTGGGTATGTCCTCCCACAGCCCCCAAACAAACAAACAAACAAGCATAAATGCACGGCCACAGGACGAGGCTTGAAGGTCAACCAAGGGACAGGAGGTCATCGGACAGAAACAAGATTGAGGGCTGGAGCGATAGCACAGCGGGTAGGGCGTTTGTTTGCCTTGCATGCGGCCGACCCGGGTTCGATTCCCAGCATCCCATATGGTCCCCCAGCACTGCCAGGAGTAATTCCTGAGTGTAGAACCAGGAGTAAGCCCTGTGCATCGCTGGGTATGACCCGAAAAGCAAAAAAAAAGAAAAAAAAGAAGAAAAAAGAAAAAAGAAATAAGATTGAAGTAGGGACCATGGTCAGGGCAGATCGGGAAACTCTAGTGCAGAGCGTAGTGTGAAGTACTGCTCTGTCTTGAAGTATAATAGAGCCGGAGCGTGGAACAATCCCCGTGCAGAGGGCCAGGAGTGAACCCTGCACACCAGCAAGTGAGGCCTAACCAGATACACCACAAATAGCCTCTTTTTAAAAAAATTTTTTAAAAATAATTTGCTTTTGGGTCACACCTGGAGATGCTCAGGGGTTACTCCTTGCTCTGCGCTCAGGAATCACTCCTGGCATTGCTCGGGGGACCCTATGGGATGCTGGGGATCAAACCCGGGTCGGCCACGTGCAAGGCAAATGCCCTACCTGCTGGGCTATCACTCCAGCCCCCGCAAATAGCCTCTTAGTTGCAGGGTTTGTTTTTTTTTTTTTTTTCATTTTGAGTCACACCTGACGGTGCACAGGGGTTACTCCTGGCTCTGCACTCAGGAATTATTTCTGGTGGTGCTCAGGGACCCTGTGGGATGCTGGGAATCGAACCTGGGTAGGCCGCATGAAAGGCAAACACCCTCCCCACTGTGCTATCGCTCCAGCCCCTAGTTGCAGGTTTTATAAAGTAACATTTACAAAATAGAAACTTATGTTCGAATCAAGGTTCTAAACTGATTGTCCAGATTACAGAGTATTATTTTTATTCGTGTACAGAATACTTTAAAAATTGTTTTCTTTTTACTTGAAGTTGATTTTTTAAACTTGCATCTTACCATTTGTTCCTTAAGAATGATCTTATGGTATTAAAATTAAGTTGGGTTCCTATTTGTGAAGCTATGACTTCTCAGCTCAATTGTCTCAAAGAAACAAAGTTTCTTTGAATATTAAAAAAGGTTCATAATTTTTTTTTTTTTTTTTTTTTTTTTTTGCTTTTTGGGTCACACCCGGTGATGCACAGGGGTTACTCCTGGCTCATGCACTCAGGAATCACTCCTGGCGGTGCTCGGGGGACCCTATGGGATGCTGGGGATCGAACCTGGGTTGGCCGCGTGCAAGGCAAATGCCCTCCCGACTGGGCTATGGCTCCAACCCCTTTGCCTCTGCTTGTCCTATTTTGGGATTTGGTTTTGGGAAGCACACCCGCCGTGCTCAAGGGTCACTCCTGGTATTACTCATGGGACTCTCTGCAGGGCTGGGACTCACAGAGAGGGCAGTCACGTGCCAGAGAAAGGCCTTGACCTTTGTCCTGTCTCCCTGCCCCCTCTGCATTGTTCTGAAGCTGTGATTCTTTTCCTTCTGATACCAGGATGTGTTTCTCAGTCCTTGCACAGATGTTAATCTGAGACATTTTAGTCTCTCAAATCACCTTCACTTGAGGGCCAGTGGGAGTCCCTTCTAATTCCACTCCTGTGCCTTTCTGCGGGAGGAAGGGATGGGAAAGATGCGGAGGATACACCCAGGACCCGTTCCTGAGACTGAGCTTCACCCACGGCTGAGCTATGTCCTGCCCCCGGGTCTTCTTCATCCAACCATATTCATCTTTTTTTTTCTCTTTTTGGGTCACACCCGGCAATGCTCAGGGATTACTCCTGGCTCTGTACTCAGGAATTACCCTGGCGGTGCTCAGGGGACCCTATGGGATGCTGGGAATCGAACCTGGGTCGGCTGCAAACGCCCTCCCCGCTGTGCTATCGCTCCAGCCCCCAGGCATATAATATTTCACCCCCAATTCCACCACGCGTGTCAACTTCCCTCCACTCGTGTTCCCATATTTCCCACCCCAACCCCTTCGGCACCCCCACCTGTCAACTCGACAGGTACATTACCAAGTGCCAGCGTTGGCCGCTCAGACCTCATGTTTTCCGTGTGGCTGCGTCAGTGTTTTGGCTTCGGATAACCGGAGCCCTGATGCCTGTTCACCCATTACTTCCCGTTCTCTCCTTCCCCTCTCGAATTTCTCTCCTTTTCTGCCCTTCTCCTCTTTAAACACTGGGGTCAGGGGTGATCTCAGCATCCCCTGGGTGCCCTCTCCTTCCTCTGAAAACTCTTTATTTGTAGTAGAGAACAGAATTAGTAAATCATCATCATCATCATCATCATCATCATCATCATCATCATCATCATCATCCCGTTGATCGTCATGAGCCGTCTCAGTAACGTCTCCATTCAGCCTAGCCCTGAGATTTTAGAAGCCTCTCTTTACTCATCCTTCCCAGTGGTGCCGCATTGGTAAATCAGACTAAATAAAATTAGTAAATAGGATTGTTAAATCAAAGCTGCGGGGGGTGGGGGGGGTGGAGGGAGTCTGGGGCTGAAATGATTGTCTAGCAGCTGGCCTTCACACAGCGACGGCCTGGCCGGAGTTAAATATCTGGCACTGAACCCGCTTCCCTGAGCCTTCAGGCTTGATTCCTTGAGCTCATAGCTAGGAATAAGCCCCGTGCATAGTCAGGTGTGACCCCCAAATAAGAAAACAGGGGCTGGAGCGATAGCCCAGCGGGTAGGCCGTTTGCCTTGCACACGGCTGACCTGGGTTCGATTCCCAGCATCCCATATTCACCCCCCAAACACCACCAAGAGTAATTCCTGAGTGCAGCCAGGAGGAAATTCTGAACATCGCCAGGGGTGACCCCAAGAAAAGAAGAAAAGAAAGAAAGAAAGAAAGAAAGAAAGAAAGAAAGAAAGAAAGAAAGAAAGAAAGAAAGAAAGAAAGAAAGAAAGAAAGAAAGGAAGGAAGGAAGGAAGGAAGGAAGGAAGAAAGGAAGGAGAGAAGGAAGGAAGAAAGAAAGAAAGAAAATAACCCCCCCCCCCAAAAAATGTTGGGATTGGATTGATATTGCTTGCTGATCTCCATCGTGTTCTGCTCGTGCTACACCATGATGGATTCCCGTCTCCAGTGTGTTTGTCTGAGCCACAGTAGGGAAGGGCCTGGAGGATTCCAGATCAGTCAGGCTCCACACAGCTGTGCTCCCCCGCGGTATGAATCAGACTGCCCACACACAGAGGCTGCCAGCAGAAAAGAGTCATGCTTGCAAAACCTCCCTTTCTCCTCTCTCTCTCTCTCTCTCTCTCTCTCTCTCTCTCTCTCTCTCTCTCTCTAAGGAGGAGACGGTGAGGGGAACCCACATCTGGCGATGCTTAGGCCTTACTCCTGACTCAGTGCTCAGGGATCAATCCTGCCAGGCTCAGGGGACCCTGTGGGATACTGGGGATTGAACCCCAGCTGGCTGCTGTGCTAGGCAATGCCTGGGCCCAATAGACTATCACTCTGGTTCCCAAAATAAATAGCGTTTTCCTTTCTTCTTTTTTTTCTTTTTGGGTCACACCCGGTGATACACAAGGGTTTCTCCTGGCTCATGCACTCAGGAATTACTCCTGGCGGTGCTCAGGGGACCATACGGGATGCTGGGAATCGAACCCGGGTCAGTCTCGTGCAAGGTAAACGCTCTCCCCGATGTGCTATTGCTCCAGCCCCAGCGTTTTCCTTTTTTGGTTTTGGGGCCACACCTGGAGATGCTCAGGGGTTACTCCTGACTCTGCACTCAGGAATCACTCTCAGAGGTGCTCAGGGAACCAACTGGGATACCGGGAATTGAACCTGGGTCAGCCTCCTGCAAGGCAAATGTCCTACCCACTGTACTATCGCTCCAGCTTCCCAAATATGTATCTTTTAATTAAACTTACACAGGATTTTGCTCAACACCGAGACACAGCACCAGCCAATATTTAATAACAAGGAACAAATAACAAAGAAATCCGCTGTCAATGAAAAGCACCCAGGTCTGGTAGATTTTAATTCCTTCCGCAACTTATTATAAAAGAGGACACAAAAGGGGACTGAAGTGATAGCACAGCGGGGAGAGTGTTTGCCTTGCACGCGGCTGACCTGGGTTCAATTTCCAACATTCCATAGGGTCCCCTGAGCACCGCCAGGGGTAATTCCTGAGTGCAGAGCCAGGATTGACCCCTGTGCACCGCTAGGTGTGACCCAAAAAAGCCAAAAAAAAAAAAAAAAAAGGACAAAAAAGTTCAGATTGTTTTATATCTCTCTGCTCTGTAATTATCATCATCCATTGATCGTCGTCGAATATCTCGAGTGGCCTCAGTAATGTCTCCACTCATCCTACCCCGGAGATTTTAACAGCCTCTCTTTACTTGTCCTCCCAATGATGCCGCCTTGGAGGCTCTTTCAGGGTCAGGAGAATGAGACCCAGCATTGTTACTGCTTTTGGCATATGAATACACCATGGGGACTTTGCCAGGCTCTCCCATGTGGGCAGGAAACTCTTGGTAGCTTTCCAGGTTCTCCTAGAGGGAGAACTAGGCTATAAGTACAACAAAATTACTCTGTAATGAGTACAACAAAAATCAACTATTTTTTGATTGTCTTGGTTTGCCTTGGGGGCCACATCGGGCAGTGCTCCAGACTCACTCCTGGCTCTGTGCTCAGGGGTCACTCCTAGCAGGCTTGGGTGCTGGGGACCCAGGCCAGGTCACCTGCATGCAAGGCCAAGCACCCCAGCTGCTGTACTATCTCTTCCAACCCGAACAAAAATTAGTCTTTGCTTTCAATTTGTTTGGGGACCATACCAGACAGCACTTAGGGGAGTGAGGGCTGCTTTCCACAAGGTGGTTAAAGGACCATGTGGTATGGGGAAGTGGGGGATCAACTCCAGGGTTCCAGCATGCAGAGCATGACCCCAGCCCCTCGAGCCTCATTTTTAAATTTTTTTTTTTTTTTTT
>NC_073307.1:89871490-89982655 GCF_027595985.1 Sorex araneus
GAGAGGGCATTTGCCTCGCATGTAGCCGACCCAGGTTCAATCCCCGGCATCGAACCATATGGTCCCCTGAGCAATGCCAGGAGTGATTCCTGAGCTCAGAGCCCAGAGTAACCCCTGAATTCACCCAGTGTAGTGAAAAAAAAAAAAAAGGAAAGGAAAAGAAAAACTCAATTTATTTGAGGTCGGAGTGATAGTACAGCAGCCTTGCAAGTGGCCGACCAGGGTTTGATCCCACAGGGTCCCCAGAGCACCACCAGAAATGATTCCTCACTGCAGAGTCAGGAGTAGCCCTGAGCATCGCCCTGGTGTGACCCAAAAAGCCAAAAATAGAAAAAGAAATACTCCACTCCTGAGTCACATTCCCCAGGCCAAATGGGAGATGGTTTGTATCAGGACCGAAGACATCCATGTGTTGAGGTCAGTGGAAAGGAGGGCGTCCAGCTCTAAAATGGGACTGTCCGGTAGGTCCCTTAGCCCAGACCCAAGGCAGGATGCTAGGAAGCCAGCAGGCGCCCTCCAGGAGATGCAAGCATCCATGGCTGGGGCGACTCAAAGCGGGGCTGGTGGGGAAGGCCCTGAGTTTGCTCCTCCTGGACCACTCAGCAGGATTCCATCCTCCTGGGCAAGGCCCAGACGCCGACTTCCAGCAACTCAGCGGAAGTAGTTACGCGGGTGATAGCACGGCGGGGAGGGCGTTTGCCTTGCACGGGGCCAACCCGAGTTCAACCCCCAGCAGCCCATATGGTTCTCTGAGCACCGCCAGGCGTAACCCCTGAGCATTGCCAGGTGTGACCCAAAAGGCCAAAAAAGGAAGAAAAAAGTTACTCAGAAGGATGCTGGTAGCATCAGAGCAATGAGTGATGTTCCCAGCCTGAGTCACACAGATGACCTTCCAGGGATGGTGGGGGGCATCCCCCACCTGATAGAAAATGGGACGAAGGACAGCAATGGATTTTTTTTTTTTTTTTTTTTTGCTTTTGGGTCACACCCGGTGATGCTCAGGGGTTCCTCCTGGCTCTGCACTCAGGAATTACTCCTGGCGGTGCTCTGAGGGACCATATATATGAAATGCTGGGAATCGAACCCAGGTTGGTTGCGTGCAAGGCAAACACCCTACCCGCTGTGCTATTGCTCCAGCCCCAGCACTGGATCTTTGACCCTCAGGACTCCAGGCCTGCGCGGCCCCTTCTCTGCAAACAGTCTCGTTCCCTCACAGTCTAGTTCCCTCACGTGCTTCCCTCCTGCCTTTCATTCACAGAGAACTTTTTGCTTGTTGGTTGGGGGGTGGGGGAAGCACATCTGGCTATGCCCAGGGCTTCCTCCTGGCTCTGCGCTGCCCCAGACAGGGCTCAGGGGACCTGTGGGATGCAGGGGATGGAACTCGGGTGAGCTGTGTGCAAGGCAAGCGCCCTACTCGCTGTGTCCTCTCTTGGAGGCAAACTCTCAAACCAGCGCCCTCCCCCCATTTCCCAGCCCCTACATCTTGGGCTACAGAGTTCCTAATTGGACTCTCAAGGGAATTCTTTCCACCCTCGTGCATATCCAGTAGGCACTGGGTTTCCAAGAGTTAATAGGAGAAAAAGAGGGTCCGGAGAGATTGCACCCACCTGGGTTCAAGCTCAGCAGCCCGTGTGGTTCCCAGAGCCCTACTAGGAGCACAGAACCAGGAGAACCCCTGAGCACTGTTGGGTGTGCTCAAAAACCAGAAAGAAAGAAAGAGAAAGAAAGAGAGAAAGAAAGAAAGAGAAAGAAAGAAAGAAAGAAAGAAAGAAAGAAAGAAAGAAAGAAAGAAAGAAAGAAAGAAAGAAGAAAGAAAGAAAAAGAAAGGAGAAAGAAAGAGAAAGAGAGAGAAAGAAAGAAAGAAAGAAAGAAAGAAAGAAAGAAAGAAAGAAAGAAAGAAAGGAGAAAGAAAGAGAAAGAAAGAAGAAAGAAAGAAAGAAAGAAAGAAAGAAAGAAAGAAAGAAAGAAAGAAAGAAAGAAAGAAAGAAAGAAAGAAAGAAAGACGGTGGGCTGGAGCAATAGCACAGCGGGTAAGGCATTTGCCTTGCACGCGGCCGACCCGGGTTCGATTCCCAGCATCCCATAGGGTCCCCTGAGCACTGCCAGGAGTAATTCCTGAGTGCAGAGCCAGGAGTGACCCCTGTGCATTGCCAGGTGTGACCCAAAAAGCAAAAAAAAAAAAAAAAAAAGAAAGAAAGGAAAGGAAGGAAGGAAGGAAGGAAGGAAGGAAGGAAGGAAGGAAGGAAGGAAGGAAGGAAGAAGGGAGGGGGCTGGAGTGATAGTACAGCGGGTGAGGCCTTTGCTTTACATGTAGTCCACCTGGGTTCTATCCCCAGCATCCGTATGGTCCCCCGAGCACTGCCAGGAGTAATTCCTGAGCGCAGAGCCAGGACTTAACCCCTGAGCATCACAGGGTATGACTCAAAAAACACACACCAAAAAAAGGCGGGGGAGGAGAAGAAAAAGAAAGAGAGAAAGAATAAGAAAGTTTCTGGGCTGGAGCGATAGTCCAGCGGGTAGGGTGTTTGCCTTGCACGAGCACCGCCAGGAGTAATTCCTGAGTGCAGAGCCAGGAGTAATCCCTGTGCATCACCTCCAGTGACCCCAAAAAACAAACAAACAACAACAAAAAAAAGGTTTCTGGTGATTATTGGCTGAAATTCTACTCTATCGACTAGACTGAATCAAACCAGCAGCTTGGCCAGATGAATTTCTCTTATCTCACTCCTTGTATTTATTTTTCTGACGTCTGTCATGGCTTGAGGTTTCCCAAACCGTTCCCGACGGTTTCCCCGGCCGCAGAAGCGCCCACACCCCCGCCCTCTCACCCGTGCCCCCATCCCCACCCCCAATGTCTCCCCACTTGCAGACGGGCTACTAGGGAACTAAGGTTATGTAAGAGGCCGAACTCAGTAGGCCTGGCCCGCTGCCCGACCGGGATAGTCTCTCTTCCTCCGGCCACACGCACTCAGTTGCTGTGGAAACCCGGGGCCTCTGTGTCCAGTTTCCTGGAAGGCGGGGTGGGGGCGGGGGGGCGGGGGGCGGGCTGCGGGGTGGGTGGGGTGGGCGCCCTCGGGGAAGGCTCGCGCGCCCGGCACGTTCCACACGTCCCCAGATGTCTGTCTGCCTGTGGTCAGACTTGCAGAAGCTCCTTATTTGAGGGGGAAAAAAAAAAAGAAAGGTGGGGGGTGGGGGAGAAGCCAGATTATCTGGTTGTTCCAGACCCAGCGGTATCGGTTTGAATTTTAACCCCGCAGACCCAAACCCCCAAGAAAAGATGCGCTTCCTTCGTTTACCGTCTACAAAACTTGGAGCCAGCGTTTTTTCCAGCGTTTTTCCAGCCCGCGCCGGCCCTCCTGGACCCAGGGGGTTGCTAGGCTACAAATTCTAGGGTATTAGGAATGTGACCATGGCTAATCCCCTCTCTCCAAGCACGCCCCCCACCCCCTGCCTGTTATCTCTTAACTCAGCCACAACTCAATGCCTTTTCTTTGTGTATCCCAACCCGGGCTCCCTTTCATCACCCCCCAACCCCCCCCCCCCAACACCCCCCTCCAGCATCCTCTGCAGGTCACAGCTTTCCTATCTTTTCAATCTTTTTTAAAATATGGTTTTGCTTTGGGCCCACACTGGGTTGGCCGTGCTCAGGGTTTACTCCTGGTCTTGTGCTCAGGGATCGCTCTTGGCGGGACTCTAGGGATTATTACGGGGTGCCCGAGATCAAACCCGGGTCTCTTGGGCCCTCTTCTGCCTTTTTTTTTTTCTTTTTTGGGTACACCCGGCGATGCTCAGGGGCCACTCCTGGCTCTGCACTCAGGAATGACTCCTGGCAGTGCTCGGGGGACCCTATGGGATGCTGGGAATCGAACCCCGGTCGGCTGTCTGCAAAGGCAAACGCCCTCCCCGCTGTGCTATCACTCCAGCCCCTCTTCTGCCACTTTTCTTGTACTGTCTAGTCATCAGATATTTAATATCGTGCCTTAAAGAAATTCACGGTGCTGGTGGAGAGAAGCTGACACTGGGGGTAGGATTGGTGTTGAAATACCCTGTGCCTAAAACTGCCCACAACTTTGTACATCACAGCTCTTTAAGAGAGAGAGAGAGAGAGAGAGAGAGAGAGAGAAATTGATGGTGTGAGGAGGGTGGAAGGAAGTGGACTAGAAGTGACAAAAAAAACCCACATAGTTAATCAGCCTTATCACTCTTGTAGCTCTGTCACCTCCACGACAATCAATTTTTGTTCATTCAAAGAAGGGAATGAATAGACTCTTGATTATTACCACTAGGTGTGTAAGAACCAGTTGGGTTGGCCTTGGGCCCCCTGTTTTGGGGGGGGGGGTGTCACACAGTGGTAGTCAGGGTTACTACTGATTCTGTGCTCAGGGGATTATGTTTTTTTTCCTTTTTTGGGGGGGTCACACCCGGCGATGCACAGGGCTTACTCCTGGCTCATGCACTCAGGAATTACTCCTGGCGGTGCCATATGAGATGGACCAGGGGACCATATGAGATGCTGGGAATTGCCCCAGGTGGGCAAACGCCGTACCTGCTGTGCTACCGCTCCAGCCCCATCCAGCCCCATTTTTAAGTGTAAGAAGAAAATATTACCAATAAGGGCTGGAGCGGTAGCACAGCAGGGAGGGCGTTTGCCTTGCACGCAGCTGACCCGGGTTCGATTCCCAACATCCCATATGGTCCCCTGTGCACCGCCAGGGGTAATTCTTGAGTGCAGAGCCAGGAATAACTCCTGTGCATCGCCCGGTGTGACCCAAAAAGCAAATAAATAAATAAATAAATAAATAAATAAATAAATATTACCGATAATTTGGGGAGTAGGCCCAAAAAGGGGGGGGGCAGCCTGCATACTAGATCCAGCATGCTCAGGGCTTATTCCTGACTCTACGTTCTGGGATCACTCCTGGCAGTGCTTGGGGAACTCTGTGGTGCAGGGATTCTAACCCGGCTCCGCCTCCCGCCCCAGCCGCCCCGGACTAAGGCATGGGTCCCGGCAAATCGCTCTGGAAGGAAATTGATCGCTGTTCCATCTCTGGGCGCTCTCAAGCCCAGGCTAGAGGCAACGCTTGCAGGACGAGTAGGATCCCGAGTGGATGGCTCGGAGATGCCACGTGCAGTCTCCTGGACCGCATCCCGCGCGCCGTCGTCGCTGTGGTCCCCGGGGAGCGCGGGTCCTGCTTAGCTGTTCAGCTGCGCTCGGAGCCGGGGACGGCCCGGCTCCCGCCTCCCTTAACCTCCCCTCCCCGGGAGAGAGACTCCAAGAGCCGCGGCACAATCCGTGGGATCGCGGCTGCTTTCTGCTCCCGCTCCTGCAAACCTGCCCTCACCTTCGCTGGCGCCTGGAGAGCGCGGATGTGGCAGCCACATCCCTGGGGAAAAAATCAGCCCCCTTCTGCGAAGATGCCAGGGCAAATAATAAAATAATAATCAACATAACAATAATAACCACCATAAGAATGATGAAAGCGCCAACTGTTTTTCCTGCCCTCCCTCCCATCTTTTCGGCTGGCTTTTTGTCCGTGAAACCAAGAAGCTGCTTTAGAAGAGGGGAAGAGGCTTTAAAAAAAAAAAAAAACACCGGAGTGGGAGGGGGGAGGATATAGGATGTGGTTTTGCAAAGGAAAAGGGAGGGGGGGCGGCTCACAGGAGGGGGATGGAGTGGTTGCCCACGGTGGGGGCAGAGTTTGAGGTCGCCACATTCCGGGCGGTCACCGGATTGCTGGGGGCGGGGCGGGGTGGGGCCTGGGAGGCGGGTCCCCGCGGGGGGCTCCGCCCTCTGCAGAGATTATAAAGGGGTGCTCCAGCCGGGAGCCCGGGAGGGGAAACGTCTGTCTGCGGGCTTGGTCTGCCGGGGGTCCGGACGCCGAGTGGCTGCTGCGCGCGCGGGGACGTTTGGGCCGTGCCGTGCCGGTGGCTGGCAAGGGGGACCCTCTCCGGGACGCCGGGGCCAGCATCGCTCTGCAAGCGTCGGGGCGCGGGATTAGGGAGCGCGCGCTGCCATGGGGAGCGGGAAGGTGAGCGAGCGAGGGGTCGCGCGCGCGCGGGCGGGCGGGCCCGTTATTTCTGCGCGCTTCCCGGGGACAGGCCGAGCTCGGGGCCCCTGAGTCACCGCGCCCTCCCCGGAAGGCCCCCTGGCCGCCGCGTCTCCTGCCCCGCAGCGCGGCGCTGGGGGCTCCGGCGCCCGGGGACGCACCGTCGCGTCGTGCTTGGTAGGGGGGTGGGGGGTCTGTGATCGGACACCGGCCCCCGCACAAGGCGCGCGCCCCGACGTGGGCGCCCGAGGCAGCCGCGAGGGGATCCCCAGATTTGTCCCGGTTGGGGGTTGGGGGGGTGGGCAGGGCAAAGTCTCCAGCATCAGTTTCCCGACAAGTGCAGGTGTGCTTGCGATGGGCAGTTTATTGATGGTCGTGAGGTCCAGGACCGAGTGGCCTGTGGCCGTGGGTATTGGGGGGGGGGGGTGCTAACGCAAGATGTGTTGGGGGGCGGGGGGGGGGGCGAGGCAGGCGTTTTCCGGCCGCTGTCAGCTTGTGGAGGGCCCTCGCGGATAGTAAATATTTCGGGGTGGGGTGGGGTGGGGTGGGGGAGTGAGGTCTCCCCTACCCCCAGACACACGACGCGCCGCCAAAGGATTAAAATGAGTTGGATCTCGGGCTGGTGCCTCGCTCGTGCCCGGGGCAAGGTCACTTTGGGGGCACCGTCAAGGTGGCCTGACGGTAGATAAGGATGAGCCGGGGGAGGTGGGGGCCGTGCCCGGGCGTTCACCTGCCCTGCGGCCAGGGATGCGGGCGCGCTGGGTGATGCGCCGGGTGATGGGCGCGCGGGGGCCCTGGGCGCCGGTCGGAGGGGACCCCCCGGCTGCGAGCGCTCCGCCCGGCTCGGGGCGCGGTGGCTGGGGTCGTGCCGCCCTGCGCCCGCCCTCCCTGCCTCCCCCGCTACACCCCTGTCCAAAACCCAGCAGCGGCGGGCCGCGATGCGGCCGGCGAGCTGCGTTCTCCCCCTGCCGGGTGGGAGGTGGCAGTGCAGTGGCTGCGATCGGCGGGGCTGTTTCGCGCGGGGCCCCCCACCCCCACCGCAGGGTTGTGGGTGGACGCGGTGGGGCACTCGATTCTGAGAAGGGCGGGGAGGGAGACACAACCCCCCCACCCCCCAAATGCACACACATACACCCCCGCGCGCGCGCGTGCGCACCCTCATGGACGCCTGGGGATTTGACGCGGGCAAGGGAACAGGCCCCCCCCTCCTCCGCCCCCCCCCCCCCGCAGGGTCTTGCAATCAGTGATTTCTAGGCCTGGGCCGGGGACGGAGGCTCAGAGACCCTTGGGACTGCTGTACCCACTCACCCAGCTCCTTCCATCTTTGCACAGTGCTCCCGGAGCACTCACTTCTCTACCTCCGGGCGCCTCCTCCCTTGCGTTCATCATCCCTCTCCTAAGACGCCCAGGGCTGTTTTTCGTTTTTTCTGCCCTTGCCCTGAGACCCCTTTCTCTTTCCCCCTTCCTCAGGTGACTTCCGAGCTGATCTTTGCCATCTCCGTGGCCACCATCGGCTCCTTTCAGTTTGGCTACAACACGGGCGTCATCAATGCCCCCGAGACGGTAAGTGTGGGATCCCTCCCACCCCACCTTGAGTATCCCAGGGCCTGGGATTCCTGAGGGGCTGAGATTTGCAGACAGGGGCCTGAGTGATGATAGTACAGCAGGGAGGGCGTTTTTGCCTTGCACGCAGCCCGTGGGAGTTCAATCCCCGGCATCCCATAGGGTGCCCCGAGCACCGCCAGGAGTAATTCCTGAGTGCAGAGCCAGGAGTGACATCTGAGCATCCCCAGGTGTGACCCAAGAAGAAGAAAAAAAAAATTGCAGGCCCACATCCTTGGAGTTTAGTTTGCCTAAAACTGAAGAGAGGGGCTGGAGCGATAGCACAGCGGGGAGGGTGTTTGCCTTGCACGTGGTCCACCCGGGTTCGATTCCCAGCATCCCATAGGGTCCTCTGAGCACCACCAGGGGTAATTCCTGAGTGCAGAGCCAGGAGTGACCCTTGTGCATCGCCGGGTGTGACCCAAAAAGCAAAAATAAATAAATAAATAAATAAACTGAAGAGAGATGGGGAGGGGAAGTGTGTGTGTTGGGGGGGAATCTTTGAATTTTGGGGGGACATGCTCACTTGTGCTCAGGGCTTTTACTCCTGGCTCTAAGCTCAGGGATCACTTGGGACGCCAGAGGTTGAACCAGTGCAGGGTAAGACAAGCACTTGCCCTGCAGAGAAGCACCCCACCTTTTCTGCCCCGACTGTAGGAAGTCTTAAGTTTGCTTGCTTGCTTGCAGGAGGGGGGAGGGGAGGAGGTGCACACATTAAGCGGTATTCAAGCCTTTTTCTCCTGGCTCTGCACTCAGGGGTCACTCCTGGCAGGCTCGGGAGACCGTCAGGAGTACTAGGAATCAAAACCCGGGGGCTGGATGTGTCAGTTGTTTGCCTTGCACACGGCCAACCCTGGTTCGATCCCCAGCACCCCATAGGGTCCCCTGAGCACCGCCAGGAGTAATTTCTGAATGCAGAGCTGGGAGTAACCCCTGAACATCGCTGGGTGTCACCCCCCCCCCAAAAAAAAAAGCCAAAAAAAAATCCCAGCCAGGTTGGCTATAGGCAAGGCAATTACCAAACCTCTGCCACTGCTCTATCCCTCGTGCTCCAAGGATGAGGAAGGCTTTAGGGCGGGGTGGGGGTGGGGGTGTTGGGGAGGGTAGACTCTGCAGTGCCCAGGGCTGTCTGCTGTTCTCAGGGGACCATATGGGGTGCTGGATTTCCGAACCCAGAGTGTGGAGAAGCCATAGATCACCAAAGCAAAGATTCTCTCACTGCACTCCCTATGTGATTTGTTGTTGTTGTTTGCTTTTTGGGTCACACTCAGCAATGCTCAGGGGTTACTCCTGGCTCTGCACTCAGGAATTACTCCTGGCGGTGCCCAGGGGACCACGTGGGATGCTGGGAATCGAACCTGGGTCGGCTGCGTGCAAGGCAAACGCCCTCCCCGCTGTACTATCACTCTAGCCCCCCTGTGTGATATTTTGTTTCTGCTTCCTTAGGGATGAATAGTAAAGAAGTGGGGTAGGGGGAGGCTCTTAGAAGAGAAGGTGTGGGTTCAGAGCAACAGTTCAGTGGATAGGGTGTTGGCCTTGCACGTGGCCGGCCTGGGTTTGAGCCCCTGGCATCCCCTAGCACTGCCAGGACTAATTCCAGAGCTCAGAGCCAGGAGTACACCCTGAGCATCACCAGGTGTGGTCCAAAAAAAAGGGGGGGGGGGACTGGAGTGATAGCACAGTGGGTAGGGCGTTTGCCTTGAACGAAGCCAACCTGGGTTCGATTCCCAGCATCCCATAGGGTCCCCTGAGCACCGCCAGGAGTGATTCCTGAGTGCAGAGCCAGGAGTAACCCCTGTGCATAGCCGGGTGTGACCCAAAAAGCTAAAAGAAAAAAAAAAAAGGAAGAAAAGGAGAAGGGGTGGGGGGTCTCGCATGTCCCATGTCTGTGTCTTCTCAACTGCGGTCTCTCCTCCACCTGTTGGCACTTGCAGATCATCAAGGCCTTCCTGAATGACACTTTGCTGGATAAACTGGGGGAGCCGCCCAGCGAGGTGATGATCACCACCCTGTGGTCGGTGTCGGTGGCCATCTTCTCCATTGGCGGCATGATCGGCTCCTTCTCCGTGGGACTCTTTGTCAACCGCTTTGGCAGGTATTGACCAGAAAGGTCCAGGAAGGGACCCCAGCGGCTGCCCAGAGGACAGATCCTGAGAATTAGGGCGGAGAGGGTGGGGCGGGTGCCTTTGAATGACCACCCTTAGCTCTCACCTAGTCCCCGTGGGCCCTGACTTGGAGCTCTGCTTCTGCCAGTTGCCCCCCAGCTGTCAGGTGGATGGGGAGTGGCTCTAGGGGTGACTTAGCAAGCGTCGGGATTATTCCTGGGACAGGGGTTAAGGCACAGTCTCTACTTGCCTGGCACATAACTGACCTGAGTTTGATCCCCGGCATCCCATATAATCCTCCGAGCACCACCAGGAGTAATCCTTGAGTACTGCCTGGTGTGGCTTCAAACTTCTCTCACCCTAAAAAAAAAAAAAGAAGAAGAAGTGTTCCAGGGGCTGGAGCGATAGCACAGCGGGGAGGGCATTTGCCTTGCACGTGGTCCACCCGGGTTCGATCCCCAGCATCCCATTGGGTCCCCCAGCACTACCAGGAGTAATTCCTGAGTGCAGAGCCAGGAGGAACCCTTGTGCATCGCCGGGTGTGACCCAAAAAGCAAAAAATAAATAAATAGGGGCTGGAGTGATTGCACAGCGGGGAGGGCGTTTGCCTTGCATGCGGCTGTCCCGGGTTTGATTCCCAGCATCCCATATGGTCCCCTGAGCACCGCCAGGAGTAATTCCTGAGTGCAGAGCCAGGAGTATCCCCTGTGCATTGCTGGATTGACCCGCCCTTCCCCCCCAAAAAAAAGTGTTCTAGAAATACACCATCTCTAAGGTTGCTGCTGTTTGATTTTCTTAATTTTTTTTGGGGGGGAGGGTGGGCCATACCCAGCCATCAGTCTATTTCTGACCCTGTGTTCAGTGTCTGGGACGTATGTTGCCAGGGTTTGAAATGAGTTGGTGGGATACAAGGAGGCATCTTAGCCCCTCTGATATTCCTCTGGCCCTCGCTGTGCTCAGGGAACCATTCTTGGGGAACCCAGAATACTGGGGATCAAATTTGGGCGGGCTCCGTGTAAGCTAAGTGCCTTATCTGCAATACTATTCCTTTGGTGCCTCCCCATTTGTGCTTTTTTTTTTCTTTCTTTCTTTTGGCTTTTTGGGCCATGTCTGGTGATGTTCAGGGGTTCCTCCTGCTCTGCACTCAGGAATTAGTCCTGGCGGTGCTCAGGGAACCATGTGGGATTCGAGGGATCAACCTGATTGACCTCGGGCAAGGCAAACAAACACCCTCCCAATGTACTATCGCTCCACCCCCTCCGCCCATTTTGCTTTTTGTTGTTTTGGGGGCTACACCAAGCGATGTTCAGGGGTCACTCTTGGGTCTTGTGCTCAGAGATCACTCCCGGCAGCGCTCAGGGAACCATATGGGATGCCAGGGATTGAACCTGGGTCGGCTGCGTGCAAGGCAGACGCCCTCCCCGCTGTGCTATCGCTCCAGCCCCTATGGGTGAGTTTGATGCAGGTTGAGGTGAAAAAACAAACAAACAAAAAAAAAAAACGTGGTCCCAGTTATGCTCATAGAGACAAATTCCATCCCAAGAGAAGACAAAAGAAAGAATCGAACGATGAGGGAAAGGGAGGCGTGATTGGGCCTGGATTCAGACCCCCTTTTGCTAACCTTGCGTGTCTTTTGTCTGTCCTTTCAGGCGCAATTCAATGCTCATTGTCAACGTTTTTGCTATCATTGGTGGTTGCCTCATGGGCTTCTGCAAGCTGGGGAAGTCGGTTGAAATGCTGGTCATAGGTCGACTGGTCATCGGCTTCTTCTGCGGGCTCTGCACGGGCTTCGTCCCCATGTACATCGGGGAGATCTCCCCGACTGCCCAGCGAGGGGCGTTTGGCACCCTCAACCAGCTGGGTATCGTCGTGGGCATCCTGGTGGCCCAGGTACTGTGTCACACGTGTACTGAGGGTTAATATCGTGGTTTTACTATGTGAGTTGACAGATTCAAGCCTTTCAAACCTTGCCCATTCTTCATCGTAGATAGCTGCAACATTTTTTCTTTCTTTCTTTCTTTCTTTCTTTCTTTCTTTCTTTCTTTCTTTCTTTCTTTCTTTCTTTCTTTCTTTCTTTCTTTCTTTCTTTGTTTCTTTCTTTCTTTCTTTTCTTTTTGGGTCACACCTGGCAATGCACAGGGGTTCCTCCTGGCTCTGCACTCAGGAATTACTCCTGGCGGTGCTCAGGGGACCCTATGGGATGCCGGGGATTGAGCCTGGGTCGGCCGCGTGCAAGGCAAACGCCCTCCCCGCTGTGCTATTGCTCCAGCCCCAAACGGCAATAATTCTTATTGCAAAGCATCCGGGGTAGAGGACAGAGAAAGATCTCACAAGGCTAGTGTGCATGCTTTGGAATGTGGGGGGGGCCCAGGTTCAGTGCGCGTTACCGCAGGACTACGTGCACCCCTGGTTCAAGGACGAGTGAGCACTGAGCCCTGGAGTGCTGCTGGGTGCAGCGCTCCTGTGCCGCCTCCCTGGCCCCGGAAATATTTACTCCTTTGCACCATGCCCGTTGAAGTCAGTGCTTCCTCCTGGCCCTGCACTCAGGCCTCGGGTAGCTTGCCAGGCTCTGCCGTGCCGTCCTGGCACTGTTCAGAGGATCAGATGCGGTGCTGGGGGTCAGCCACATGCAAGGCAACCACCTGGACCCCTGATTCTTCTTGTTTGCTTGTTTTGTGTGGGGGCCACACCCAGCAGTGTTCAAGGCATACTTCTGACTCGGCCGGGTGGTGCTGGGGGGAGCCATCTGTGGTGCCGGGGTTCCAGCCCTGGTTGGCCACAAAAATAGGCAAGCAGGGGCTGGAGCGATAGCACAGCGGGGAGGGTGTTTGCCTGGCACGCGGCCAACCCGGGTTCAATTCCCAGCATCCCATAGGGTCCCCTGAGCACCGCCAGGGGTGATTCCTGGGTGTAGAGCCAGGAGTAACCCCTGTGCAACGCCAGGAGTGACCCAAGAAACAAAGAAAAAGCAAGCACCCTACCCACTATTATACTATCTCTCTGACCCCTAGTCAGTTTTTCTCTTCTGTATCATTGGCGGGGAGGGGCGCCTGCTTTGCATGCAGACTACTCAGTTTCAATCCCCGGCATCCCGTACGGTTCCTCAAGCACCCCCACCAGGAGTCATACCTGAGCACAGAACCAGAAATAAACTCTGGGGCTGGAGCGATAGCACAGCGGGGAGGGCGTTTGCCTTGCAGGCAGCCAACACAGATTCGATCCCCGGCATCCCATAGGGTCCCCCAGGAGTGATTCCTGAGTGCAGAGCCAGGAATAACCCCTGAGCAGCGCTGGGTATGACCCAAAAAGAAAAAAAAAAGAAGAAATAAACTGCGCATTGCCAAGTATATATATATATGTGTGTGTGTGTGTGTGTGTGTGTGTGTGTGTGTGTGTGTGTGTGTGTGTGTGTGTATAATTTTATATAAATTATTATAAATATATAATATATATTATAAACTATAATAATTTAGTTTTATGTATAAAACTAAATTATTGAGGTCGGGGGATGACTTTGTACCATACCCAGCAGTGCTCGGAGGTTGCTCCTGGCTCAGTGCTCAGGAAAGCCTGGTTCTGGGCATCCCATTCAGGACAAAGTGCTCTCCCCGGCCCAATTTTACTTTTTTTTTTTTCTTTTTGGGTCACACCTGGCCATGCACAGGGGTTACTCCTGGCTTTGCACTCAGGAATTACTCCTTTGCACTTAGGAATTACTCCTGGTGGTGCTCAGGGAACCATATGGGATGCTGGGGATCGAACCCAGGTCGGCCGCATGCAAGGCAAACGCCCTCCCCGCTGTGATATTGCTCCAGTCCCCCCAATTTTACTCTTGTATTATCAAGAGAGGATGACTTTGGAGCTAGAGTGAGTGGTTTTTCCTTTCTTTTTGCTTTGGGGAGCTACCTGGCAATGCCCTCGGGACTGGGGCCAGAACTGGGTCGGCCGCCAGCCGGACAGGTTCCTCCGATACTCCCGGAACCGTCTTGGCAGCTCTGGGCTTGGGCTTGGCCGTCTTCGTGTGGCCGTGCAGTGCCAGGGCTCTCGGTGGTATCCCGTGTCCGGTTTCTTCCCAGATCTTTGGTCTGAACTTCATCCTGGGGAGCGAGAAGCTGTGGCCAGTGCTGCTGGCCTTCACCATCATCCCCGCTGTCGTCCAAGGCATCGCTCTTCCCTTCTGCCCCGAGAGCCCCAGGTTCCTGCTCATTAACAAAAAGGAAGAGGAGCAGGCGACCAAGAGTGAGTATCTCCCGCCTTCCGCTGCAGAGGTCTTAAGGTCGTGGCTCAAGTTAGTATCGAGGCACTCAGTCTTTCTGTTTCAATGTGTTGAAAAGACTATTTTTGGGTTCTTGCCTGTGGGGCCATGCCTGGCCGTGCTCGGGGCTTACTCCTGGCTCTGTGCTCAGGGCTCGACTCCTGGCTGGCTCAGGAGAACCCCATGGGGGCGTTGGGGCTCAAACGAGGGTCCATCGGGTGCAAGGCAAATTCTGTATATATTTCTTTCTTTGTTTTTTTTTTTTGGGGTCACACCCAGTGATGCTTAGGGGTTACCCCTGGCTCTGTGCTCAGGAATTACTCCTGGTGGTGCTGGGGAGACCATATGGGATGCCGGGGATTGAACCCGGGTCAGCCACGTGCAAGGCAAACACCCTACTCGCTGTGCTATTGCTCCGGCCCCAAATTCTGTATATATAATACTGTACTATTGCTCAGGCCAGAAAAACGTTCATTTTTAATGATTTATTATTGCACTGCCGTCCTGTTGTTCATCGATTTGCTCGAGCGGGCACCAGTAACGTCTCCATGGTGAGACTTGTTGTTACTGTTTTTGGCATATCGAATATACCACGGGGAGCTTGCCAGGCTCTGCCGTGCAGGCAGGATACTCTCGGTAGCTTGCCGGGCTCTCCGAGAGGGACGGAGGAATCGAACCCCGGTCGATTGCATGCAAGGCAAACGCCCTACCCACTGTGCTATCGCTCCAGCCCCACTTCCTTTACTTTTTATTTTTATTTTATTTGCTTTTTTTGGGGGGGGTCATACCCGGCAATGCTCAGGGGATACTTCTGGTGGTGCTCGGGGACCATTTTTCCTTCCTTCCTTCCTTCCTTCCTTCCTTCCTTCCTTCCTTCCTTCCTTCCTTCCTTCCTTCCCTCCCTTCCTCCCTTCCTCCTTCTCTCTCTCTCTCCCTTTCTTTCTTTCTCTCTTTCTCTCTCTCTCTCTTTCTCTCTCTCTCTTTCTTTCTTTCTTTCTTTCTTTCTTTCTTTCTTTCTTTCTTTCTTTCTTTCTTTCTTTCTTTCTTTCTTTCTTTCTTTCTTTTGTCACACCTAGCGGTGCTCAGGGTTTACTCCTGGCTCAGCACTCAGAATTTCTCCCCGCAGTGCTCGGGGGACTGTATGGGATGCTGGGGATTGAACTCGGGTCGGCCGCGTGCAAGGCAAACGCCCTCCCCGCCGTGCTATCGCTCCAGCCCACCTGTGTCTTTTTATTTTTTCCCCGTCTGGCTTGGTTTTGGGGGAGCTGCCCGGGCCGGCTCCCCGCGGTGCTTGCAGCACCTTCTCTCCGGGCTCAGGGCCGGCACCCAGGGCCCCGCTGCCCGGTAGAGCCTGTCCTGTCTTCAGTCCTCCAGCGCGTGTGGGGCACGGACGACGTGAGCCAGGACATCCAGGAAATGAAGGAAGAGAGTGTCCGGATGTCGCAAGAGAAGCGGCCCACCGTGCTGGACCTGTTCCGGTCCCCCAACTACCGGCAGCCCATCCTGATCGCCATCATGCTGCAGCTCTCTCAGCAGCTGTCGGGGATCAACGCCGTGAGTGTCCTGGCCGGCCCTCGGGCAGCCGCTCCTGACCTGTGGCTCCACCAGCCTGTCACTGAGTGTCTTCCCTTGTCTGTCGCGGTTGGAGAGGGGTGGCTTTGGAGAGGCCACATCCGAGGGAGGGGTCAGGGGTAGGGCCTGGAAGAGGGCTTGTGTGGGACCATGAAGTGCCAAGGAGCTCTCTGGCCCTTGACTCAAATTGTTTTTCTTTTCTTTTCTTTTCTTTTTTTTTTTTTTTGGCTGAGCGATGCTCAGGGGTTCCTGGCTCTGCACTCAGGAATTACTCCCGGCCGTGCTCGGGGGACCTTGTGGGATGCTGGGAATCAAACCCGGGTCGGCCGCGTGCAAGGCAAATGCCCTCTCCGCTGTGCTATCGCTCCAGCTCCTTATTTTGACTTCTATCCAGGCACGCAGGGCTGTGTGTGGCGCGGTTGTGAGGTATAAGCCTTACATGCGTGCATCGAGTTCCAGCGGTAGAAAAATGAAAAACTGGACCCACCCGGAGTCGTGGTTTTTGTTTGTTTATTTCGCTTTGGGGGCCACACCCAGCTATGCTCAGGGCATGCACCTCGCTGACACTCGGGAAATGTTCCTGGCAGTGCTTGGGGGACCATGGGTCGCTGGGGGGGTCGAACCTGGATTTGCCACTTGCAAGGCAAGCTGTACTATCGCTCCGGCTCCAGTTTTCAGATTTGGGATTTTTCCTTAACGCCATTTCTCTCTCTCTCTCTTTTTTTTTTTTTTTTGCTTTTTGGGTCACACCTGGCAATGCACAGGAGTCATTCCTGGCTCATGCACTCAGGAATTATCCCTGGCGGTGCTCAAGGGACCCAATGGGATGCTGGAATTCGAACCTGGGTCGGCCGCGTGCAAGGCAAACGCCCTACCTGCTGTGCTATCACTCCAGCCCCAACCATTTCTCTTCTTTTTTAAAGTTTCATTTTCAGCTATTTAACTAAGTGGCTTTTTTGGGGGGGGAGGGGGAGAAGTTGGGCCACACCTGGCGATGCTCAGGGGTTACTCCAGGCTCTGCACTCAGGAATCACTCCTGGCGAACAACATTCCTCTTAATTGGGGTGTTTTGGTTGGTTGGTTGGTTGGTTGGTTGGTTGGTTGGTTGGTTGGCTGGCTGGCTGGCTGGCTGGCTTGGGGCCACTGATGCTCAGAGATCACTCCTCGTGGACTCAGAGGTCCATATGGGGTCCTGGGGATCGAACCCAGCTCAGCTGTGTGCAAGGCAAATGTCCTTGCCACTGTACTATTGCTCCAACCCCTGAAAACAAAAACAAAAAAAAAACACACCGAAACATGTCGCATCTTCTGCTTCCTCCTAGGTATTCTATTACTCAACAGGAATCTTCAAGGAGGCAGGTGTGAAGGAGCCCATCTACGCCACCATTGGTGCCGGCGTGGTCAACACTATCTTCACCGTCGTTTCGGTAGGTCTGAGTGGTGTGATCATTTTGGGGCGGGGGAAGTTCTGGCTATGGGATGGGAGTGAGTACACGTCCCTTCTTCCGGCCAGCGTGGAAAATGGACCAGCAGCTGCGGGGGAAGGAGTGCAGCATAAGGTCTTGGACTTGGCCCCGCAATGTCCCCGGGCTGCTCCTGGCTCTGTGCTCAGGGGTCACTTCCTGGTCATGCGGGGAGAGAGCCTGGGAGATGGCAGGATGCCAGGCCCATCGCCTTCACCCCTGAGCTGTCTCCTCTCGGGTCCCGGAGCCCCTCAGATGGGGACTGGCCTTCATGGGTTCTGTCCCTCCCCTCCCCCCCCCCCGGGATCCTGGTGACCCCAGTGGAGGCGGCTGGTGGGGGTTGTTGCTCTGACGGAGTCAGCCTCGCCTTCTCTGCTTCTTTCAGCTGTTTCTGGTGGAGCGCATGGGGCGCCGGACGCTGCACCTCCTGGGCCTGGCAGGCATGGCTGGCTGCTCCATACTCATGACGGTTTCCTTGTTGATGAAGGTGAGGGGGGACCAGCATCACCTCACCCGCGTCCCGGCCGCCAAGGGCTCCAGGCCTGCTGTTGGCGGCGGGGTCAGATGCGGGAGCGGCGACGTGAGTGGGATTGGCAGGACGGGGGCTCCTCAGGGCTGGCGCCCTTCTCTGCTCCTCTGGCACCCCTGGACCAGAGCGTCCGTCGGTCAAGCCGGCACCAACCAGCCCCGCCGGGTTGTCCTCTTGGAACCACCATGAGGTCATTCTTGTTCCCACTGACCGAGAGGATCCTGTGACCTCCTAGCGGTGGAGGGTTGCGGGTGGTGGTGGTGGTGGAGGTGCTCCAAAGCCCTCGGGCAGCTGTCAGGCCCTGCCATGCATCCGGCTGTAGGGGTGAAGGATGCACGGCCCATCAGGACTCACCCTGAGAGGCTAGGCGCCTGCTTTTGCTTTTGGAGTCCTATCTGGCAATACTCAGGAGTTACTCCTGGCTCTGCACTCAATAATTACTCCTGGGGGGCTGGAGCGATAGGGCGTTTGCCTTGCATGCAGCTGACTCGGGTTCGATTCCCAGCATCCCATAGGGTTCCCTGAGCATGGCCAGGGGTAATTCCTGAGTGCATGAGCCAGGAGTAACCCCTGTGCATCGCCAGGTGTGACCCAAAAAGCAAAAAAAAAAACCAAAAACAAAAGAATTACTCCTGGGGCTGGAGCGATAGCACAGCGGGTAGGGCAGCTGCCCTGCACGTAGCCAACCCGGGTTCGATTCCCAGCATCCCATATAATAGTCTGAGCACAGCCAGGAGTAATTCTTGAGTGCATGAGCCAGGAGTCACCCCTGTGCATCGCTGGGTGTGATTAAAAAAAAAAAAAAGAATTACTCCCCTGGCGGTGCTCAGGGGACCCTAGGAGGTGCCAGGGATCGAACTTGGGTTGGCCACGTGCAAGACAAACGCCCTCCCTGCTGGACTGCCCCTCCGGCCCTGAGCACCTGCTCTGCACGCAGGGCCCTGACGCTGCTCTCTTCCTCCTCCTCCCCCAGACGAATCATCCGTGGATGAGCGTAGTCTGCATTGTGGCTATCTTGGTCTTCGTGGCCTTCTTTGAGATCGGCCCGGGGCCCATCCCCTGGTTCATCGTGGCCGAGCTCTTTAGCCAGGGCCCCCGGCCGGCGGCCATGGCAGTGGCCGGCTGCTCCAACTGGACCTCCAACTTCCTGGTGGGGCTGCTCTTCCCTTCGGCTGCGGTGAGTACACGGACGAGCAGGAGTCCGGCCCTTCTTGTTAAATACCTTTAACAATGATTACTGGGGGGCTGGAGCGATAGCACAGCGGGGAGGGCATTTGCCTTGCACGAGACCGACCCGGGTTCAATTCCCAGCATCTTGTATGGTCCCCCTGATTTATTCCTGAGTGCAGAGCCAGGAGTGACCCTTGTGCAATGCTGGGTGTGACCCCCCCCAAAAAAAAAGCGTTATTCCCCTCCTGTGCCTTGGGAGGGAGGTGAGTGGGGACGGGGTTGTGGCTGGCTGCGTTTGCTGGGACCAACCCTCCTCTTCCGCCCTCTCGCCCTAGTTCTACTTAGGCTCCTACGTGTTCATCGTCTTCACCGTGTTCCTCGTGATCTTCTTCATCTTCACCTTCTTCAAAGTGCCCGAGACTCGGGGCAGGACTTTCGAGGAGATCACCCGGGCCTTCGAAGTCGGGGCGGCCCCACAGGAGAAAGGCTCCTCGGTCCCCATGAACATCCTCCCCCAGATCAACACGCCCAGCAACGCAGCTGTCGGGGGTGAAGGGGCAGGCGAAGAGGAAGGCCAAGGCCAAGGCCAAGGCGAAGGGGAAGGGGAAGCGGAAGGGGAAGGGGTCTAACCAAGCCCGGCTCTTGACCCGCCTCTCTCCCCCTCGACACACAAGCCCCCTCTCCCCAGAGCCGAGGGGGGGCGCACCTCGTCAGGTTGGAAATCAGGACTGTTTCCGAATGCTGCTACTTGATCTCTTCTCATCCTACACAGCCCAGGAGCGCCCGGCCTGGGCCCCTGGGATTGGGGGTCTCCACCCGCCCCCCAGGCGCTGTCACATCATGGCCTTGCTTGGGACGTTTCTCCCTAGCTGGAGAGAAACCGAGGGACCCTCCCTTCATTTCCGGAGGGTTGGGTTGGCCCCTGGGCCTGTGACGGCTTGGCCACTTCCTTCTTCCCTGGCTTCCAAACTCGCCTCTGGGGAAGAAGAGTCAGGGTGCCGGGACCCCCACCTCAGAAAGTAGGTGTCTGTCCCACGGAGGTGGGGGTGGGGGGGGCAAGAGTTGGGATCACACAAAGCACCAGCCTCACTTCCGTACGGCTCAGCAGAGCGACACTTCTTCACTTGAGTTTTATTTATTTTAACTTCTGGTGGTATTGCATAAAATATTTATTTTTTTAACTGTAAAGGAATTTTACCAAATAATTAAAAAAAATTATATATAGATCTCTATATAAGGATATTGAGGTGCAGAGGGGGAGGTGTTTTTGGGGGAGAGGCGAGAGGGAGGAAGGGGTGAGGTGAGGTGAGATGCAGTGAAGGTTTTTTGCTCGATGCCAGGGCGCAAACTTGGCCTCGGTCGCTCTGAAGGAAACTGATTTCTCAAGAGACGTGATGTGCCTGTGCTACTGAGGTTTCCTTTGGATTTTTTTTCCCCCCCTTTGCTTAAGATTAAATGTAGTTATTACTTGAAATCTAGGGTTGTTATAAAGATGGGCATTGTAGTTGGTGATGGTTTCGGGGTTCTCCTGTTCTCGGCCCAAGCCATTTTCTTTTCCTTGTAGGGGGTCCACTTTAAAAACAACAATATGCGCACCCCCATATACACACACGTCACACACACACACACACACACACACACACACTGCAAGCCCCTGTGATGGGGCTAACCCCCTCCCCTGTTTCTTGGTTCGAGGTTTATTTTCTCCATTTTATTCTTTAGGGGACTTTTAGCTCCTGCATTTATTTTTTGTATTAACCTGTAGCTTGAAAAGAAATCAGAAGAGAGTGTTGATAGCTGGTGTGGGGATTTGTAATCTGGGAGAAGTTTTTTTTTTTTTTTTTTTTCCCTGAGTGGTTCTTATGTGAATGTTGTTACTCTTAGGGTCCTGGCATGCTTGTCCAGTTGCTGACCACAGTGTTGATGTGTTAAGTGCTCTTCCGAGGGCCTGGATCTTTCCTCCCACCCCCCTGCAGGAGACGGTATGGTGCGGAAGTGGGCGGTGAGACTCCGAACGTTACGTCTGCTGTCCCCGAGCAGACCCGACGGAAGTGTTGAGCCGTGTATATCAGAAACACTGCCTCTGATGGGTGACATTTGTGTCCCTCTGGTTCTCTTCCAAGCCCCTCTGACCTCTCCTTGTTGGAGAAGGTGGAGCTCATGAAACCCCTCCCGGCCGGAGACGGAGTGGGAAAGAGAATGAAGAGATGAGAACTTGGGGCCTTCTGTGGCTAGTGGAGGGGGGCCCCCCCGGGGGGCCACGGGAGGTGTTGGGAAGTGAGCCTGCCACGGTCAGACCGTTTCCTTTGATTGTTCCATCTCCCTTTCCCTTGGTGCTTACACATTTCAGATCCTTGCCTGAGACAGGGTTTTTGTCCAGACCTCCCACCGAGTGCTCTCTCGCGAGCTCTCTCTCTCTCTAGCATGGGAGCCTTGGAATTGGGGGGTGGTATTGGGGTGGGGTAGAGGGTTGGGCACGGGGCGGCCCTCACCCTGAGTGCAAGTTCCCCTGTTTTTTCAGTGACCCAGTGGTGAATGTTTCCAAATGAATTTCTTATGACTCATGTTAAACTGTGGTTCTTTGTTTTGAAATAAAAATTCTGAATGTATCTAGAATGGCACGAGCTCAGGCTCTTTTCTGTCGCTTGGTTTGGCTTTTGCTTTTGTCTTTCCAAGTACAACCATGTTATTGACTTTCTGTGTGTTCTGGGCCATCCTGGCAGAGTCAGGGGACCAAATGGACTTGGGGACGGAGAGATAGGGCCGTGGGTGGGGCACTTGTCTTACACAGGTGCGGCCTGATCTCCCGGAACAGCCGCTGTTCCCCCAAGTACCACCAGGAGTGATTCCTGAGTGCAGAGCCTGGAGTGACCCTAATTGTCCTCCCTGTGCCCCAAAACCAAACGAAAAAGGCGCTTGCCTTGCGTGGGACTGATCCCAGTACTACAACTGGCACCACGTGGTCACGGAGTACAACTGGGAGTAGCCCCTGACCACCGAGTATGGTCCAGACCCCCATCATGTCTCCAATTTAGATCATTGGGGCCGGGAAGATAGTACTAGGGTGAACGTGCCTACCGCGAGTGCGGCTGGCCAGGCTCGAACAGGCCTCTTAAAACACAGGCAGGGAGTAAGCCCTGAGTCACCATGGATGTGGCCTAAACTTAAGAAAAAGTTGGGGGCCGGAGCAATAGCACAGTGGGTAGGGCGTTCGCCTTGCATGCGGCCAACTCGGGTTCGATCCCCGGCATCCCATATGGTCTCCCAAACACCGCCAGGAGTAATTCCTGAGTGCAGAGCCAGGAGTAAGCCCTGAGCATCGCCGGGTGTGACCCAAAAAGGAAAAAAAAAGTTGAGGGGCTGGAGCAATAGTACAGCGGGGAGAGTGTTTGCCTTGCATGTGGCCGACCTGGGTTTGAATCCCAGCATCCCATAGGGTCCTCTTAGCACCGCCACGGGGGTGATTCCTGAGTGCAGAGCCAGGAGTAACCCCTGTGCCTTGCCAGGTGTGACCCATAAAGCAAAAAAAAAAAAAACTTGAATTAAATTGAGAGATGTAACTCAAGGGTAGAACTCCCTATTTGCTTGTGTCGATTCCCAGCACGACAAAACTAATATGCATGCACACACTCGCGCGCACGCATACACGCACGCACACACACACACACACACACACACACACACACACACACACACACATTCCCCCTGAATAACGCCTCCTATTGGCATTTCATCAGCCTGAAAATAGCATGTAGAGTAGGGGCTGAAAAGACAGTACGGCCAGGGGCCAGGAAGGTGCTTGCCTTACCTCGAACTGACCCAGGTTTGATCCCAGCACCCTCTATGGTCCCCTAAGCACGGCCGGGAGTGATCCCTGAGTGCAGTGACTGGGAAAAGCCCTGAGCACAGCTGGGCGTGGCCCCCAACAAACAAGTTCTTTATATCCTCTCCTGTCAGTAGTCTGTGTGTGTGGGGGGGGTGGCTTTTGAGGCCACACCCAGTGATGCTCAGGCATTACGGATGGAACTTGGGTTGGCCGCATGCAAGGCAAACACGCTACCCGATGCCCTATGATTCTGGTCCCCTGTAGGTAGCCAGGGGACTTCCTTTATCGTGTCCCTTGAAGCATAACAATTACTCTTTATTGTTATTTTGGTTTGGGGACCATACCCGGTGACGCTCAAGGGTTCCTCCGGGCTCTTACACTCAGGAATTGCTCCTGGCGGTGCACTGGGGACCATAGAGGATGCCGGGGATTGAATCCAGGTTGGCTGCATGCTAGGGAATTAAGTGCCCTACCCACTGTTCTGTCTCTAGCCCCACCCCCCCAAATTTCTCTTTGTTTTGTTTTCATTTTGAGTTAGCTCTGGAGACTTCTGAGCACCCCGGGATGGCCTGGGTCTCCCCAACATTGCATCCTCAGGCCCTTCCACTGAACCATGGAGCCATTGGCCAAGAATAACTAGTGGGTCCCCAGGCCTCACAAAATAAAACAAAGGGGGAAAAAAACTGCTGGAGGGGCTGGAGCGATAGCACAGTGGGGAGGGCGTTTGCCTTGCACGTGACTGACCCAGGTTCGATTCCCAGCATCCCATAGGGTCCTCCGAGCACTGCCAGGAGTGATTCCTGAGTGCAGAGCCAGGAGGAACCCCTGTGTATCGCCAGGTGTGACCCAAAGAGCAAAACAAACAAACAAACCAACAAATAAAACCCCACTGGAGGAGCTGGGGATACTGTGTAGCAGGGAAGAGGTTTGCCTTGCATTCATCCCTGTGGGTCTCCGATTACCACCAGCAGTGATTCCTGAGCACAGAGTCAGGAGTAAGCCCCCGGGCACTGCCGGGTCTGGCCTCAAAACCAACAAAACCAACCCATTCCAAAGCTTTACTAAGAGAGAAAGGACTTTAGGCTGGAAGGTCAGACACTGGATGCTTAGCAATCACAAGGGGGGTGGGGCGGGGGGGCCACTTATCAATGAACAGAGTGGATAAAGGTTACTGGAAAGACACCGTGATAACACGTGTGAAAGGAGTTCTCAGAGCACGTATTAGAGAAAGGTCATATTCGAAAACAACAGGTGAACATTATTAAACAAGAGTATAATATTGACTATAAAGGTATGGTAATCTTTGCAGAAGGAGTTAAACATTAAGCACCTTGGCTGCAGGGGCTGGAGCAATAGGACAGTTGGTTGGATGTTTGCTTTGCATGTAGCAGACCCGGGTTCCATCCCTGGCATCTCATAGGGTCCCCCAGGAATAATTCCTGAGCGCAGAGCCAGGAGGAACCCCTGAGCATCGCTGGGTATGGCCCCCCCCAAAGAAAAAACACAAAAAAACAAAACATCTTTGGGGGCTTGAGCAATAGCACAGCGGGTAGGGCGTTTGCCTTGCACATGGCCGACCCGGGTTCGATTCCCAGCATCTCATATGGTCTCCTGAGCACTGCCAGGAGTAATTCCTGAGTGCAGAGCCAGGAGTGGCCCCTGTGCATTCGCTGGGTGTGACCCAAAAAGGAAAAAAAAGCATCTTTGCTATTAATTTTATTTTTATCTTAATGTCACTTTCTTTTTTGACCAGGGACCACCCATCAGTGCTATGGGCTTGAGGGTGCAGAGCTTGGGGACACTCCGTCCTTGCAGTGCACTGATCTCTGAGCCTACATCTGTTTGTGCTCGGGGTGGTCTTGCGAGCCAGGATTCAGAGGCATGTACTTGGCACTTAGTTACCTGCAGGGCCCTGGGATCTCAGAGGGATCATTTGTGATGCTCGCTACCCGCAGGTTGAGCTCATACAGTGATAGCATCTTTGGGGTCCAGAAAGATCGTATGCAGCATGCAGCCAACACCTGGTTTGATTCTCTGCATCCCGTATGGTCCCCAGAGCAACCTCAGAGTGATCCCTGAGCACAGCTGGAAGTGATCCTCAAAGCAAAACCAAAAATAAACAGTGAGGGACTGGAGGGATAGCACAGCGGGGAGGGCATTTGCCTTGCACGGGCCGACCTGGGTTTGATTCCCAGCATCTCATATGGTCCCCTGAGCACCGCCAGGAGTAATTCCTGAGTGCAGAGCCAGGAGGAACCCCTGAGTATCATCAGGTGTGACCCAAAAAGCCAAAAAAAAAAAAAAGGAAAAGGAAAAAAGAAAAGCTTAAGCTAGTTCTTTGGGCTAAAAGCTCTTTCCAGCCCCTGATTTTTCTTACAGAAAATCACAGAAGCTTCCCTGGGCACAAATTCTCAGTCCTGGTTCTCAGGAACCTCCCAACCCCACAAATATCGCACACACACACACACACACACACACACACACACACACGCGCGCGCGCGCGCGCGCATATGCACGCATGCACGCACACACTCACACATGCACACACAGGAGCCTGGGTTAAGCTAGAGCCATTTTGTTCCCACATGTACACACACACACACACACACACACGTGCCTGGGTTAAGCGAGAGCCATTTTGTTCCCGAATGTACACACACACACACACACACACACACACACACACACGTGTTCCTGGGTTAAACTAGAGCCACTTTGTTCCCTCAAGTTCCCGCCCCGTGTGTGAGACAGAAAGGCTCTAGCAAACGACTCCTTTGGCTTGCACCCACTCAGTGGTTCTCTTGGGAGCTGGTGAAAACCCCACAGGTGAGGTTTTCCCCAGGGGTTCAGCCTCTGCCATCCTCAAGGACACCTGATCCTTGGACCAGTTTGCAGCCTGGACCCCCGAGTCAGGCAACACCTCCCGCAGCGCCGACCTTTGATCAACTCTCCTGGCGGCTCCCGGCGAGGATCCTATTCAAATGCCGACGCTGGGCGTTGGGGGAATCCTTGGCTGGAGAAACTTCCTGTGCCAGAGGCTTTTTCTCAGCGGCAATTGGCTGCTCTAGTTAACAAAAGTCCTTAATCCCCAGCCCAGGAGCGTCGGGGGTCTCTCCCCGCACCCCAGCGCATTCCGGCCCGTCTGGCAGTTGCCTGCCTTACCTTTGGGGTCACGGCAGTGGCCTGTTTTGACGCCAAACTTCCTGAATAGTTGGATTAGTCAGAATACAAAGAACCTTGTCCTCCCTTTACCCCGAAACCCAGGGCTGGTAACTCCTCTCCCGTCTGAACTTTGAAGGGACTGAAATCCTGGTGGCGGCGTCTTCCTTCCAACATTCCCAAGTGGGCCAGGAGATAAACACAAGGTGAAGAACCAGGACCAAAGGAGCACTGAAGGCGAAAATTAAAATCATTAGGATTAGCTTTGTTCTCCTAGAGCACCCACTGGCCTCGGTGGAGATTCACTTTCTATTTTAAGGACTGGTCCATCAGAAAAAATTTTTTTCTTTTGCTTTTTGGGTCACACCCAGAGATGCACAGGGGTTTCTCCTGGCTCTGCACTCAGGTATTACTCCTGGCGGTGCTCAGGGGACCCTATGGGATGCTGGGAATCGAACCCGGGTCGGCCACATGCAAGGCAAACACCCTCCCCACTGTGCTATTGCTCCAGCCTCCCCATCAGAAAATTCTTGAACTCCAGCGCTTCAAGCCAGAAGAGCTTTATTCTGAGTTGAAGATAATAGGCCCAACTTGAAAGCATCAACTCTTCACGGAAGTCACAGTTTGTAGTGGCCAGTGGCCCAGACTTTAATATGCTGCAATAAGGGGGCAGAAGAGATAGTTCAGCAGATTAATAGAGTGGATGAGGGCCCTTACCACCACATGTCACCCCTGCCGGGAGTGATCTCAGAGCACAGAGCTAGGAGCAAGCCCTGAGCCAGGCCTGGTGTAGCCCCCCACCCCTTCCCTCCACCAGAAATTAAAGAGGAAATTAAGCATGACCTGGGTCTGGGTACTGTACACATTTCCAGGATGTTCTCTTGGGAGGGTTATTCTCCTGCTCTCAGTTCATAAGAGTGCTTAGCCTCACTGGCCCCTGGGGGAAGGAAATACAAAATCTTCACACTCTTTCCTCTAAGGATACTTTTTAGTAGCCTGTTCAGTGGTTTTTCATAACAGACACTGTATCACTGTCATTCCATTCCTCATCGATTGGCTCAGTAACATCTCCATTGTGAGACTTCTTGTTACTGTGCTTTGGCATATCGAATACGCCGCAAAAAATACAAAATATATTATTTCGGTCTGCTTTGGGGCCGAGATTGAGGTTCAGGATGGAAACATCCAAAATATGGTGGTGGGAAGGTATAATGGTTGGTGGGATTGGTGTCTAAATATTAAGTGTAATCAAATATTGTGAACTACTTTCACTGTATCACTGTCATCCCATTGCTCATTGATTTGCTTGAGCGGGCACCAGTAACATCTCCATTGTGAGACTTGTTGTTACTATTTTTGGCATATTGAATACGCCACAGGTAGCTTGCCAGGCTCTGCTGTGCGGTAGTTTGCTAGGCTCTCTGATGAGGGACAGAGGAATCGAACCTCGGTCAGCCCCATGCAAAGCAAACGCCCTACCTGCTGTGCTATCGCTCCAGCAGAACAATATCAACAACAAACATAAATGAAATTCAAATAAAGAAAACATCTTGAGGCTGGAGGGATAGCACAGCGGGGAGGGCGTTTGCCTTGCACGCGGTCGACCTGGGTTCAAATCCCAACATCCCATAGGGTCCCCTGAGTACTGCCAGGAGTAATTCCTGAGTGTAGAGCCAGGAGTAACCCCTGTGCATCGCCAGGTGTGACCCAAAAAGCAAAAAACAAAACCAAAAACAAACATCTTTTTATGTGGCCAACACAGTTTGATCCCTGACATTAGCATGGTCTCCGGAGCACAAAGCTAAGAGTAGCCATCTAATTGGTGTGCTGGTGAGTGTGGCAAAAAAATAAAAGAAATTTTTTTTTCTTTTTGGGTCACACCCAGCAATGCTCAGGGGTTACTACTGGCTCTGCACTCAGGAATTACTCCTGGCAGTGCTTGGGGGACCCTTATGGGATGCCGGGGATCGAATCTGGGTCGGCCGTGTGCAAGGCAAACGCCCTACCCACTATGCTATCACCCCATAAAAGAAAATTTTAAACAAAAAGAAAATTTTTTTAAAGAGTGCTATCCTGAGGACTCTAGGTAGATAGGTGTAACTCTAGACTCCGCCCGTTCCCCCCGACGTCCTGACAGGTTCAAGTCTGAGAACACTCTGCCTACCACAGCTTGAGATAAGCCTTAATATAACCAACTTGAATATTTGTTTGAATCAAGCACCATCCTGTCAAATGCTTCTGGTGTCAGCACCACCTCTCAAAAAGATTGAAATCTGGGGCCGCAGTGATAGCACAGCGGGGAGGCCATTTGCCTTGCACGAGGCCGACCTGGGTTCGATTCCCAGTATCCCATAGGGTCCCCCGAGCACCGCCAGGAGTAATTCCTGAGTGCAGACCCAGGAGGAACCCCTGTGCAATGCCGGGTATGACCCAAAAAGCAAATAAATAAATAAATAAATAAATATCCCTTGGGGCCGGAACAATAGCACAGCGGGTAGGGCGTTTGCCTTGCACGCGGCCGACCCAGGTTCGATCCCCGGCATCCCATATGGTCCCCCAAGCACCGCCAGGAGTAGTTCCTGAGTGCAAAGCCAGGAGTAACCCCTGAGCATCGCCGGGTGTGACCCAAAAAGGAAAGAAAAAAAAAAGCCTTCCGGTTAGGCAAGAAGAATTCTACACACACAGCAAAGCAAACACTCATCTGGAGTATTTGCACTTGCTACCGTCTTAAGCACACTCTCTCCTCCCAAGGAGACAGATTTCCGTGAGGTTCTTTCTCATGAAATGTAGAAAAAAAGTTTTTATTTTTTCAAGGCAGGGCTATGGAATGCATGTTAGAGAAGGGAAGTGAAGACCACAAGAAAAAAGTCCCCTCGGGGCCGGAACGATAGCACAGCGGGTAGGGCGTTTGCCTTGCACGCGGCCGACCCAGGTTCGATCCCCGGCATCCCATATGGTCCCCCAAGCACCGCCAGGAGTAGTTCCTGAGTGCAAAGCCAGGAGTAACCCCTGAGCATCGCCGGGTGTGACCCAAAAAGGAAAGAAAAAAAAAAGCCTTCCGGTTAGGCAAGAAGAATTCTACACACACAGCAAAGCAAACACTCATCTGGAGTATTTGCACTTGCTACCGTCTTAAGCACACTCTCTCCTCCCAAGGAGACAGATTTCCGTGAGGTTCTTTCTCATGAAATGTAGAAAAAAAGTTTTTATTTTTTCAAGGCAGGGCTATGGAATGCATGTTAGAGAAGGGAAGTGAAGACCACAAGAAAAAAGTCCCCTCGGGGCCGGAACGATAGCACAGCGGGTAGGGCGTTTGCCTTGCACGCGGCCGACCCGGGTTCGATCCCCGGCATCCCATATGGTCCCCCAAGCACCGCCAGGAGTAATTCCTGAGTGCAGAGCCAGGAGTGACCCCTGAGCATCGCTGGGTGTGACCCAAAAAGCAAAAAATAAATAAATAAATAAATAAATAAATATCCCAGCTCCAAGAACTTGATCTCTTAAGAAAAAAAAAATGGGGCTGGAGTGATAGCACAGTGTTTGCCTTGCACGCAGCTGACCCGGGTTCGATTCCCAGCATCCCATATGGTCCCCTGAGCATGGCCAGGGGTAATTCCTGAGTGCAGAGCCAGGAGTGACCCCTGAGCATTGCTGGGTGTGACCCAAAAAAAGAAAAAAAAAAAAGACAAATCTGTAGAGAAAGTCTGTTTGCCTAACTTATGCCAGAAAAATTAATTGATTCATCAGAAATGAGAACCCTTCACTCGGAAACTAGGAACAGGTCCACTTACAGTTAAGTAACCCATGGGCCAGAGCTCTGAAAGACACAAAACAAGTGCTGCTTTGTAGCATAGAGTATTTAGGGCCCCGGAGACGGGAAATGAGGACTATAAAGCAACACCTCCGTCACCCCGAAACTCACCTAAGAAAACAGTGCACAGATGAACTACGATATCAAAAATATGCCTTCCTGGGGGCTGGAGTGATAGCACAGTGGGGCGGGCATTTGTCTTGCACGCAGCTGACCCGGGTTCGATTCCCAGCATCCCATAGGGTCCCCTGAGCACTGCCAGGAATAATTCCTGAGTGCAGAGTCAGGAGTAACCCCTGAGCATCGCCGGGTGTGACCCAAAAAGGAAAGAAAAAAAAAAGCCTTCCGGTTAGGCAAGAAGAATTCCACACACAGCAACGCAAACACTCATCTGGAGTATTTGCACTTGCTACCTCTTAAGCACACTCTCTCCTCCCAAGGAGACAGATTTCCGTGTGGTTCTTTCTCATGAAATGTAGAAAAAAAGTTTTTATTTTTTTAAGGCAGGGCTATGGAATGCATGTTAGAGAAGGGAAGTGAAGACCACAAGAAAAAAGTCCCCTCGGGGCCAGAACGATAGCACAGCGGGTAGGGCGTTTGCCTTGCACGCGGCCGACCCGGGTTCGATCCCCGGCATCACATATGGTCCCCCAAGCACCGCCAGGAGTAGTTCCTGAGTGCAAAGCCAGGAGTAACCCCTGAGCATCGCTGGGTGTGACCCAAAAAGAAAAAATAAATAAATAAATAAATAAATATCCCAGCTCCAAGAACTTGATCTCTTAAGAAAGAAAAAAAATGGGGCTGGAGTGATAGCACAGTGTTTGCCTTGCACGCAGCTGACCCGGGTTCGATTCCCAGCATCCCATATGGTCCCCTGAGCATGGCCAGGGGTAATTCCTGAGTGCAGAGCCAGGAGTAACCCCTGAGCATCGCCGGGTGTGACCCAAAAAGGAAAGAAAAAAAAAAAGCCTTCCGGTTAGGCAAGAAGAATTCCACACACACACCAACGCAAACACTCATCTGGAGTATTTGCACTTGCTACCGTCTTAAGCACACTCTCTCCTCCCAAGGAGACAGATTTCCGTGTGGTTCTTTCTCATGAAATGTAGAAAAAAAGTTTTTATTTTTTTAAGGCAGGGCTATGGAATGCATGTTAGAGAAGGGAAGTGAAGACCACAAGAAAAAAGTCCCCTCGGGGCTGGAACGATAGCACAGCGGGTAGGGCGTTTGCCTTGCACGCGGCCGACCCGGGTTGATCCCCGGCATCCCATATGGTCCCCCAAGCACCGCCAGGAGTAATTCCTGAGTGCAGAGCCAGGAGTAACCCCTGAGCATTGCTGGGTGTGACCCAAAAAGCAAAAAAAAAAAAAAAAAGAAAGAAAAAAGTCCCCTGGCACAACTCCCTCTCAAAGCAGCAGTCACTGTTCTGAATATTCACCCCAGGCCTGCCAGTACCAAGCTTGGTCCCAAGGAAGTTAGTTGTCAGGAAATGACTTAGATGACCAGGTGGGAGCCTTGCGTCAACCTCCTACCTCAAGCCACAAACTAGCTGCTTCCACCAGCATTTATTAACAAAAGAGCCAGGTCCACCCATCTCTAGAATTAGAAAGAAACCTACTCGACTTTCACAGGTAAAGCTGTCACCTTTTTACATTTTTACATGGAAGGAGCTAGGTACGTAACTGACACCTACTTTTTTTTGTTTGTTTTTTGGTTTGGGGGCTACATCCTGAACTACATTACTCCTGGCTCTGTGATCAGGGATCACTCCTTGTTTATTTCTTTTTTTGCTTTTGGGGTCACACCTGGTGATGCTCAGGGGTTCCTACTGGCTCTGCACTCAGGAATCACCCCTGGTGGTGCTCAGGGGACCCAATGGGATGCTGGGAATCGGACCCGGGTCGGCCGTGTGCAAGGCAAATGCCCTACCTGTTGTGCTGTCGCTCCAGCCCCCAGGGATCACTCCTGATGTGCTCAGGGGACCATATGTGATGCCAGAGATGGAACCCAACTGACTTAATTTTAATCTGAATAGTTTGGAGCCACTGAAGAACGCCTACCTTATCATCTATGTTTTGATCCTCAAGGATTTGCTGTCTTTGCCACTTTTTTTTTTTTTTTTTTTTTGCTTTTTGGGTCACACCCGGCAATGCTCAGAGGTTCCTCCTGGCTCTGCACTCAGGAATTATTCCTGGCAGTGCTCAGGGGATCCTATGGGATGCTGGGAATCAAACCCGGGTCAGCCGCGTGCAAGGCAAACACCCTCCCAGCTGTGCTATCGCTCCGGCCCCTGTCTTTGCCACTTTGAACTGTGCCCGTTAGCTCCTCTCATTTGAAACTAACCCCCCCTCCGTTGGTGTTCTTGGCACCAACCCCTGATGGAATCCCCTCTAGGGTGGACTTTATTTAACAAATACTTCTATAGCTGCTTGATGAAATTTTAAAAATTTTAGAAAAGAGTGCTTAGCTTAAGACTCAAATGCAGGGCAGCGAGATAGAGCATGCTTTGTACCCAACCCCTGACACTGCGTTCCCCCCCTCCTGGTGACCCCCAACACAGACTTGGAGGTATCCCCCACCTCCCCCACCACCATAGCTAAGCATGGTCCCAAACCTCACAGGATGGGGAAAGGAATTAAGAGGTATTTAGATCTTGGCAGAAATTCCTGTCTTTTCCTCTGGTCAAGTGCCAACATAATCAGATTGACTCTAATAGAGCAAAAATGGAAAATTGGTTTTTGGGTTTGGGGGCTCTACCTGGCAGTGCTCAAGGACCAATCCTGGTGATGCTTGGGACACTTGTATGTGGTGCCAGGGATCAAATTTGGGTCAACCTCGTGCAAGCCAAGGAGGTTCACAGGGCCTGGGGTATGGCATGAATTGGATCTGAGTACTGTACAAACACACAGATATATATATATATATATACCCACAGATATATACATACACAGATATATATACCCACGTACGCATGCACACACACACACATATACACACAGAGCAGATAGTTCAGGGGGGGTTATGTCATTTGCTTTCCTCGCATGCAGCTGAGCTGCCTTCAGTCCCAGGAATGGCATATGGCTCCCTAAGCACCAATGGGTGTGACCGTGACACCCCCCACAAAATAACCCATGAAAGGAACTTAATTTCCCTGAAGCAAATAAGACTCTCATATATACATAAAAAAAAATTACTCCCCATACCTGACCAGTAGGAGCAAGCCAGGATAAAACAGTTTAAAATGTTTACCATTTCTCTATAGGTTTTGCTATATAATCATTCCACACATTTAACGGTATCACAGTAGATAAGAGATTTTGCTTCTGTTTCCCAGGGGGTCACTCCTGGTGATGCTCAGGCTACTCTCTGGTGCCAGGGGGTTGAATCCGGGCCTATGCCCAGCCTGTTGACTTTAACTATCTTTCATGCCCATTTTCACAGAGGGAATTTTTAGGGTAGGGAAAGGGCTGGAGCGATAGCACAGCGGAGAGGGCGTTTGCCTTGCATGTGGCCAACCCAGGTCCGATTCCCAGCATCCCATTGGGTCCCCCTAGCACCTCCAGGAGTAATTCCTGAGTGTAGAGCCAGGAGTAACCTCCGTGCATCGCTGGATGTGACCCAAAAAGCAAAATATATATATATATATATATATATATATATATATATATATATATAGGTCCCTCATTGAGAAATCAGATGGAGACAACTAAAGGCAAACATGTAGGTTTTCTTTATTTATGGAAGAAACTTCTAAACCAACGGAAAGACAACTACTGTTAATATTACAAAGGAGGGGGAAGAAAGGGTCATGAAGAAGACAAGGAGTCTTAATGGAACTAAAGTGGCAGAGGTCATACACAGTGAGAACACGGGCCAACCCTTATCATCCCCGAGGTGATAGCCTGGCGTACAGACAGAGCAAGAATTCCCCAAAAAGCCTCCCCTCACCCCCCTGCACAAATTGACAGGATAGCAAGGCAGAGACCCCCAAGTCAGAACGACAACACCCCCCGCCCGCGTTCAATAACACAGCCACCCCTCTCTCCATCCACCCGTCTTTATGAATCTCCCAGCGGCACATTCGTGGGCAAATTGGGGAATAAATCCAGCATTTGCTGAGTGCTGAAATACTTCAGGGTCTGCTGGAGGAGGTTCTGGGCCTCCCCGGGGGACTCCAAGGTGCTCTCCAAGTCCCCGGCGGGAGGATTCTGCGGGAGAGCCGACAGGGCCGGCTGCTGGGGGTCCTCGTAGCCGGGGAACTGCCCGCTCCAGCTCTGCGCGCCCCACGCCGCCTGGCCGCCCCACGCCGCCGCGCTGTTCCAGGGCTGGCCACCCCATGCCGGGAGGCTCTCAGGGGCGTTCACCAGACATCCCTGGTGGCAGCAAAGGCCGGCGGGGTACTCTGACGTCATCTGAAAGAGAAGGCGATGTTTGCAGTCCGGCGTGAACAAGAGCTGACTTGGTGCCTGGTGTTGGACCCGAGCCCATCTCACGTGACCCCAGATTAACAACACACAGACCTGGGGGCCTGGAGTGATAGCACAGAGAGGAGGGCGTTTGCCTTGCACGCGGCCGACCCGGGTTCGATTCCTAGCATCCCATAGGGTTCTCTGAGCACTGCCAGGAGTGATTGCTGAGTGCAGAGCCAGGAGTAACCCCTGTGCATTGCCAGCTGTGACCCAAAAAGCAAATAGTAATAATAAGTAATAATAATAATCACTGTCACTGTCATCCCGTTGCTCATCAATTTTCTCGAGCAGGCACCAGTAACGTCTCCATTATGAGACTTGCTGTTACTGTTTTTGGCATAACAAATACACTACGGGTAGCTTACCAGTCTCTGCCGTGCGGGCGGGATACTCTCGGTAGCTTACCAGGCTCTCTGAGGGACAGAGGAATCGAACCCAGTTCGGCCACATGAAAGGCAAACGCCCTACTGCTGTGCTATAGCTCCAGCCCAATAATAATAATAATAATAATAATAATAATAATAATAATAATAATAATAATAAATAATAATGCACAGACCAGAGAAGTCTGTGGCTGCAACAAAGCTTGAATGAGCCAATTTAAATCATGTGTGTCAGAGAGCAGCCAAACCGTGCCCGCTGGTGTCTCTCACCTGAGCGAGGCTGTCGCTGTTCTTGGGCCAGCTGTTTTTCTGCCACCTCTTGTATTTCATCCTCTGGTTCTGAAACCAGGTCTTCACCTGCAAGACAAGAAATGGATAGCCAGCGAACATAAAACACTAGCCATGGGACCGGAGAGACGGCACAGCGGGGAGGGCATTTGCCTTACACATGGCCAACCCAAGTTTGATTCCCAGCATCCCATAGGGCCCCCCAAGCACTGCCAGGAGTAATTTCTGAGTGCAGAACCAGTATAATCCCTGAGCATCGCCGGATGTGACCCAAAAAGAAATAAAAAAAAAGAGGGGGACAGCATGATAGGACAGCGGGGAGGATGTTTGCCTTGTCCATAACCGACCTGGGTTCGATCCCCAGCATCCCATAGGGTTCCCGAGCACCGCCAGGAGTAATTCCTGAGTGTAGAGCCAGGAGTAACCCCTGTGCATCTCTGGGTGTGACCCAAAGAGCAGAAAAAAAAAAAAGAAAAAAGAAAAGGGGGGTGGGAGAGCAAGGTTTGGGCCACACCTATTGATGCACAGAGGTTTCTTCTGGTGCTGTATTCGTCATTCCCGGTGGGTCACAGGGGACCATATAGGATGCCGGGGATCAAAGCCAGGTCGGCTACATGCACCCCACCTGTCTGTCATTTAGTCTGTCATTTAGTCATTTAGACTGTCACTCTGGCTAAAAAAAACTTTATTTGTTGTTTGTTCCCCCCCCCACTTTGGTACCACACCCAGAGATGCTCAGGTTTTACTTCTGGCTCTGTGCTCTCAAATCACTCCTGGCAGTGCTCAGGACCATTTGGGATGCTGGGGATCGAACCCAGGTCGGCTGCTGCTCTTGTATGTCTCTGGCCCCTCTCTGGCTAACATTTTCAAATAAGAACCAGTGTTAGGGACCCTCTTAATTCAGAAGATGAGAACATATGTGTCTCCTTTAATTAAGGAAAAGTTTAAAACTTTTTTGGGGGGCTTGGGGAGCCACACCCAGCAATGCTCAGGGCTTACTCCAGGTTCAGTGCTCAGGGATCACTCCGTGGCTGCATGCTAGGCAAACACCCTACCCACTATAATATTGCTCCAAGTTTGAAAAACTTTCATTTGGGCAAAGATCAAAGTGGCTAAGAAAACTATTGAGGCCTGCCCAACTGAATAATTAAAAATAGATGGAAACACAAAAAGATTCCGTTGACATTACTGACCAGGATGCACATATACAGTGAGGGATGCTAATTTGAAAATTAGCTTTACTGTGATTTTCTTCCAGGCCTGAGACTCACTGCAATTAGAAATGCACGCTCAGGGCCTGAGCGCTAGCATACAGTGGGGAGGGCACATTTGCCTTTGCATGTGGCGGAACCAGGTTTGATCCCCGGCATCCCAAATAGTCCCTGAGGATCGCCAGGAGTTATTCTTCTTTCTTTCTTTCTTTCTTTCTTTTTTTTTTTTGCTTCTCGGGTCACACCCAGCAATGCACAGGGGTTACTCCTGGCTTTGCACTCAGGAATTACTCCTGGCGGTGCTGGGGGACCCTATGGGATGCTGGGAATCGAACCTGGGTTGGCCGCATGCAAGGCAAACGCCCTCCCCGCTGTGCTATATCACTCGAGCCCCGCCAGGAGTTATTCCTAAGTGCAGAGCTGGTAGGGAACTCTTGAGCATCACCAGTATGACCCAATCCCCCCAACCAAAAAAAAAAAAAGAAGAAGAAAAAAAAAGGCACTGTCAACTCAGGGCATCCCAGCCCCAAAGCGTTTAGTTTTAGCTCCGGGGACTCGGCCAGCGCTACCTGTTTGTAGCTCAGGTTGAGGATGCGGGAGAGCTCTTGCATCTGCTGGAGGCTCAGGTATTTCTGCCTCTGGAAGCGCTCGTTGAGGACACAGAGCTGGCTCTGCGAGAACACGGTTCTGCTCTTCGGCTTTTTGCCGGGGCCCTGGGGGTCTTCCTTCTTGACCGGACTCTCTTCTGAAATGGGGAGCACTTCCGCCTTGGGACTGGTGGAGGAATCAGGACTGTCCTGCACGGGCAGATCCTCGGCGGGAGGGAGAGGAGAGACTGTGGGAATAAAAAGGACACTGGTTCTTTTCCAGGCACTGTCCAGCCTCCGCCCTGCCCAGCCCTGCCCAGCCTTCAGTGCTCGCCTAAAGCAACTCTCTGGCATCCTTTGGCAAAGCCCTGATTCCAAATAGAGGATATCACCTACAACCCCCTGGAGCTGCCTTGTGGTTTTCCTTTTTGCTTTTTGGGTCACACCCGGTGATGCACAGGATTCCTCCTGGCTCATGCACTCAGAAATGACTCCTGGCGGTGCTCAGGGGACCCTATGGGATGCTGGGAATCGAACCCATGTTGGCTGCGTGCAAGGCAAACACCCTCCTCGATGTGCTATGGCTCCAGCCCCTGAAGTAGCCTTGGATAGATTTTTTTTTTATTATTTTTGGGTCACACCCAGCAATGCACAGGGTTCCTCCTGGCTCATGCACTCAGGAATGACTCCTGGCGGTGTTCAGGGGACCTTATGGGATGCTGAGAATCTAACCCGGGTCGGCCACATGCAAGGCAAATGCCCTTCCCTCTGTGCTATCGCTCCAGCCCAGATAGATGGCTTTTTATTGATGCTTAAGAGGGGCCGGCATCCCATAGGGTCCCCCCAAACCCTTCCAGAAGTCATTCCTGAGCGCAGAGCCAGAAATAACCCTTTGAGCATCTTAGGGTACAGCCCAAAGACCAAATCAAAAAGGGGAAAGAAGAAAGGCTAGCTCCTGACTCGCTCTACTATCTCTCCGATGCCCAGAACTTCCTTTTTGTCATCTTAACCATCACCCGTGTTGGAAATCAGATTCTGCACAGTTTTCTGCACGGATATTAGAAGAAACTGGTATTCAGATAAGACTTCCCTTCCCAGCTAGCCTTTGCACAGCTCTGACTCGTCTCCAATTTCTCCCCCGGATCCTAAGACTAAATGAATATAGGCTGTTGCGGAGGTACATCCAGCATTCGTTGCTGGCAGGGAGGGCCTGGGGGTTGCAGGGAACAGGAGCATGTACTCACTGACCCCTGGCACACCCACCCCACGCTAGTGCTTGCAAGTCAATCTAAAGGGGGAGGGAAAAAAAACACCTTCAGCCAATCACAAGTAGGGATTACCGGGGAGAACAAACTACGTAGGAATGTGTGCTGAGGTTTCCTGAATTTATCCCTCATTGCTAAGTTCAGTCAGTCAGCTCTATCCTACTATCCAGATTTCAACATTTGACGGACTAATAAGGGCATTGGCAGGAAAGATTGAGCAGAATTATATTAAAAACCGACTCATGGGATGGGCTGGAGCAATAGCACAGCGGGTAAGGCATTTGTCTTGCACGCAGCCGACCCGGGTTCAATTCCCAGCATCCTATATGGTCTCCTGAGCACCGCCAGGGGTAATTCCTGAGTGCAGAGCCAGGAGTAACCCCTGTGCATCGCCAGGTGTGACCCAAAAAAAAAAAAAAAAAAAAAAACCGACTCATGGGGCTGGAGCGACAGCACAGCGGGGAGGGCATTTGCCTTGCAGGAGGCTGACTTGGGTTCAATTCCCAGCATCCCATAGGGTCCCTCGAGCACCGCCAGGAGTAACTCCTGTGTGCAGAGCCAGGAGGAACCCCTGTGCAATGCCGGGTGTGACCCAAAAAGGAAAAAAAAAAAAAAAGACTCTTCAGGAGCTGGAGGGCAGGCTCGAAGGGGTGAACACAAATCCAGGGTCTCCCCCCCAAGCACTGCCAGGGGTGACCCTGAAACCAAACCCAAACCGAAACCTAGTCCTGTTGCAATACAGCGACATTTTGCTTTATTTGTTCTTCCTCCACGGGTTAATTTTAGTTGGCATCATAACACATCATTTTTAAGGTAATACCATAAAACCTAAAAGTGTTATTATTGGGTAAAAAAAAAGTTAGTTTAGGGGCCGGAGTGATAGCACAGCGGGTAGGTCGTTCGCCTTGTATGCAGCCGACCTGGGTTCGATCCCCGGCATCCCATATGGTCCCCCAAGCACCGCCAGGAGTAATTCCTGAGTGCAGAGCCAGGAGTAACCCCTGAGCATCACTGGGTGTGACCCAAAAAGCAAAAGAATAAAAAATATATAAAAAAATAAAGGTGATAATTATAACAATTAAAAAAAAAAGTTAGTTTAGCTTTCACTATTTTAAAACTTAGCAATATTTTTCAAATTTAACTTTTCGAATGCCCGGACCTAACAACATATTTGTTTAAATGATCAACAGAATGATCTGACATTTGTGACAATGAAATGTTTGACCTGCGCAGTCAGGTCATGATTACGACTGCAGAAACTTCCTTTTCGTGCTAACTGTGAAGATTTACACTCGGGGTCAGAAGTACGGCGGGGAGGGCGCTTGCCTTGCATGCAGCCCACTTTTGAGCAATTTTCAGACACGCAACACAATACCGTTACGTCTCTTACCTTTGATTTATTTTGGAGAGGGGATTTACTCCCCAACAGTGCTAGAAGCTACATCCAGTGGGGTTCAGGGCGTCTATGCAGCGCTAGTGATTGGACCTGGGGCCCTGTACAGATATCGGGGTACTTCGGCCTTGGCGAACCCCACCCCCACCCCACCCCAATGCTTCTTTTTGTTTTTTTTTTTTCTTTTTGGGTCACACCCGACGATGCACAGGGGTTTACTCCTGGCTCTGCACTCAGGAATTACTCCTGGTGGTGCTCAGGGGACCCTATAGGATGCTGGGAATCGAACCCGGGCGGGCCGCGTGCAAGGCAAACACCCTCCCCGCTGTGCTATCGCTCCAGCCTCTCACCCCAATGCTGTGAATCTCATCTTTTACTTGGGTGGGCCCTACCGAGCAGGACTCAAGGTCTACTCTTAGCTATGCTCAAGGAATAACTTAACTCCTGGTGGGATTCAGGGACCTCACAGGAGAATCCCAATCGAGTCCCCAAACCCGATCGCTTGAATCCACGACTCCTGACGCAGAGGTCTAAGGGCGTTTGCCAAGGGTGTGGGGATTAACCGCTAACACCTGCTCCATCAATGGGCTCTAATTTGATTGCTCCAAAGGGGAGCCGATGAAAGACCCTCAGTGCCCGCAGCCCTCATGCTCTCCAGGGCTCGGCCGATTCTTACCCGTCTCCAAGGGGGGCGTCTCGGCAGAGGGTGTCGGAGACGCTTCGTTCTTCTCTTCGGCAGAGGGTGTCGGCAATGCTTCGCCCTTTTCTTCCATTTCACAAGTATGGGGCCTGGGCGAAGAGTCTCTAAACTCAGGTTCTTCTGAACTAGGCAGATTTGCGGTACATTCCAGGTCTGCGCTCATGTTGTCGAGAAAAGTCGGGGGGCGGCCAAAATACTATGAATAAAAAACTCCAAGAGCTGGGTTTAAAAAAAAAAATTACCCAGACCTCCAGAGGGTCAAAGGACTTTTTTTTTTTTTAATTCAACAAAAGGCCAGACCAAGGGGACCAACCGACGTCAGTTAGAGCGAAAAGGTGAGAAGTTTGGAATCTCTGGATTTATAAGGAAGGTTCCACATCCTTGGACCCACCCCTTGCTGGCCGACCCCCACGCCCACACACGCCCTTTGGAATTCACAATTAATCCCGTCTACCAGTCTCACCCCGGTCATTATAATGCAGAAAGGTAGTTAGTTGGGAGGGGGAGGGGAGGAGAGGGGATCCGACGGAGCGGTGGGGGGAGACGGGAAAACGGAGGCTCCCAAACCGCAGACTGGGGAAAAAAAAAAAAAAAGAACAGCTAGGTTTCCACCTTTGAGAATTAGATGCACCTCCAATTCCCGGGGTCCCTCCAAATGATCACCCCACCCGGACGATCCATTTCTGGATGGGAGATCTTTTTAGGGTCTTTAGTTTTATGGGGAAAATGCCCAGGTTTCTCCACTCGCCTGCCATCCACTCTAACTCCTCACTAAAACATCGTCTAAGAGGTCGGAGCTTCTTCCCCCCACCCCCAACTCCCTCTGTTGTTCCTTCTTGTCTTTTTTAGTTTTCAGACAAGAGACGTCTGTCCCCTCCCAAAGGGTCTGTCTGGCTAGGAGCAAAAGTCCAAGGAGAAAGGAGCAGGGGTGAACTCCTGGAAGACAGTTGGGTGCCCTGTTCATTACAACGCGCGTATCCCTCCCGTGGGAAATTTTACAGTAGGTTTTGTATTTTACAGTAGTTTTTGGCTAATCCCCACCAATGATGCTCCCTTTCATCACCTGGAAAACAGAGGGGGAAATGTCTCCAAGTGGTTGTAAGAATTACAATGTAACTAGCGCTAAGTGCTAAAGAAGATAAATCGCTAAGTGACTTCTAATAGTCCAGCCCACCTCTGTGGACGGGGATCGAAATTCTAGCAGGATTCTCTTCCCACCCCACACCTCCTGGGTCTGAGAGTAACTTCTTTGCTTTGGTTTTATTACCTTTTGTTGTTGTTGTGTTGGGGAATTCAGCCCAGGACACCTGCTAGGCAATAGAGCTTGACATTGAACTGCCACTTCTGATATTGATGGTGACTGAATCGGGAAAGAACCTTATACGGAATGGAAGCACCACCCTTGCAGTTCCTCTGAGACCTTGCTAAAAGTAAAATTTCTTTTTCTCTTTTTTTTCTTGGCTTTTTAGGTCATACCTAGTGATGCTCAAGGGTTCCTCCTGGCTCTGCACTCAGGAATCACTCCTGGCAGTACTCTGTGAACCCTATGATATGCTGGGGCTCGAACCCAGGTTGGCTGTGTGCAAGGCAAACACCCTCTCCACTGTGCTATTGTTCTGGCCCCAAAAGTAAAATTTCTTAACCTCTAAAGAAACTCACCTGAAAAGAGAGTGGTTAAGAAATCTCCCCTGTGGGTTGGGGGAGATGGGATTGGGGAGGGTGGAAGGGAGCTGGGTTTATTTGTGGTGGAGAATGGGCACTGGTGAAGGGATGGGTTCTCGAACTTTGTATGAGGGAAACATGAGCACAAAAATGTATAAATCTGTAACTGTACCCTCATGGTGATTCACTAATTAAAAAATAAAAAAATAAATAAAAATAAATAAAGAATCTCCCCTGGGCTGGAGCAATAGCACAGCAGGTAGGGCATTTGCCTTGCACGCAGCCTGCCTGGGTTTGATTCCCAGCATCCCATATGGTCCCCTGAGCATGGCCAGGAGTTATTCCTGAGTGCATGGGCCAGGAGTAACCCCAGTGCATTGCCAGGTGGGACCAAAAAAAGCAAAAAAAAAAAAAAAAAAAGAATCTCCCCTACAGGACCTGGAGCGATAGCACAGCGGGGGAGGGCGTTTGCCTTGCATGCAGCCGACCTGGGTTCAATTCCCAGCATCCCATATGGTCCCCCGAGCACCACCAGGAGTAATTCCTGAGTGCAGAGCCAGGAGTAACCCCTGTGCATCCCAGGTGTGACCCAAAAAACAAAAAAAATAAATAAAATAAAATAAAAAAGAATTTCCCCTACGGGCCAGAGACCTAAAACCAGAGTTGAAATGCTTGCTTTGGAGTCAGAGAAATAAATATTGTAGCAGGTAGGGCTCACGACTGACCCAAGTTTGATCCCAGGCACCCCAGATGCTTCCAGGAGCACCACTAGGAATGACTGACTCCTGCAGCCCCCAAACCAAAAATAAACAAATGAAAACAAGCGCTTGCCTTTCATGCAGCCCCCACCCTCACACCCAGGTTCTGTTCCCCCCCACCACACCTCCTAAGGTCCTTCAGCACCGCCCCGACTGATTCCTGAGCACAGAGCTAGGAGTAGCCCTTGAGCATATCCAGTCATGGTCCTGGGAGTCAAATATGACCATGGGCAATGAGGGAGCACTTAGAGTCTGCGCTTGCTTCTGGCCTGTCTCCAGCCAACCGCGTCAGGTGCTTCTCACTTTTCTCCCTTCCATCTCCGATTCTGGATTTTTGGGTTTTGTGGGGGTCTGGCAGGGGGGAAGGGCCACACCCAGTAGTACTCAGGAGTTAGTTCCTGTACTCCTGGCTCTGGGTGCAGGGAGCACTCCTGGTGGGCTTGAGAGAGTCTATGTAATGCCGGTGATAGGACGGGGTCCTCTGTGTGAAAGCATCCGATGTGCTGTATTATCTCTCTGGCCTCTCCAGCTCTTTTTTTTTTTTTTTTGGTGGGGGAGGCTTGTCCACACCCAGCAGCACTCAAAGGTTACTCCTGGCTCTGTGCTCAGGAATGACTCTTGGCAGGCTTGGTGGATGATATGGGCTACCAGGTATCAAACCCTAGGTCGGCCACATACAAGGCAAGAGCCCTGCCTGCTGTGGTGTCGTTCTGGCCTGACTAGCTCTTCCTTTAATCCTTTTTCCTTCTCAGACTTGGTCATGCTCTCACATCCATCAGCCTCATTTCATTTTTAACTGTGTCCTCTTTGTTTGGTGAACGGTTTTCAACGGTTAAAAAAAAAAAGCTTAATTTTTCTGGTGGGAGGGATACTGGGATCATTGGTGGTGGAGAATGGGCACTGGTGGAGGGATGGGTACTTGGTCACTGTATGAAACACAAACACAAAAGTTAGTAAGTATGTAACTTTACCTCACGGTGATTCGCTATTAAAAGAATAAATAATAATAGCACTGTTGTCCTATTCTTCATCGATTTGCTCGAGCGGGCACCAGTAATATCTCCATTGTGAGACTTGTTGTTACTGTTTTTGGCATATCGAATATGCCACAGATAGCTTGCCAGGCTCTGCCGTGCGGGCAGGATACTCTCGGTAACTTGCTGGGCTCTCTGAGAGGGACGAAGGAATCGAACCCAGGTTGGCCACGTGCAAGGCAAATGCCCTACCCGCTCTGCTATTGCATATAATAATAATCATCATCACAAATAATAATAAAATTTTAAAAATAAAATGAGGGTGGGGAGAAAAAAGAATTAGAAAAAAAGCTTAATTTTTCAATTTTTTGGTTTGAAAACCATACCCAGTGGAGCTCAAGACTTGCTCCTGGCTCCTGGCTCTGCCCTCAGGGATCAATCAGTCCTGGCAGGGCATTGGAGTAAGGGATGTGCCTTACGGGCTGTCCAATCTGGTCTGGTTCAGAAGGAATAATTTTAAAAAAAAATTTTTTTTCTTTTTGGGTCAGAGCCGGAGATGCTTCTGGCTCTGCACTCAGGAATTACTCCTGGCGGTGCCTAAGGGACCATATGGGGTGCCGGGAATCAAACCCGGGTCAGCCACGTGCAAGGAAAACACCCTACCTGCTGTGCTATCGCTCCAGCCCCTGGTTCAGAAGGAATAAATCTTTTTTTTTTTCTCTCTCTTTGGGACCCACCAGGCAATGCACAGGGGTTACTCCTGGCTTTGCACTCAGGAATTGCTCCTGGCAGTGCTTGGGGGACCATATGGGATGCCGGTGATCGAACCTGGGTCGGCTGCGTGCAAGGCAAACGCCCTCCCCGCTGTGCAATCGCTCTGGCCCCAGAAGGAATAAATCTTAGAGCTAGATTTCAGCCCTAGCACTTGGAAGCACAAAGATAACAGCCTCGAGTTTTCACTTCGCTGCTCTCCCCTGTCTGAAATTCACTCTTCAAGAAACCTGAGGCGTGGGGCTGGCAAGACGGCCCAGGGAATAAGGGAACTGGCCTTGCACACACGCTTATACTGTGCATGATCCTTGGGATGCTCAAGCCTTGGCTTCCCATGTGATCTCCTGAGCAGCGCCAAGAACAGCTCCTGAGTGCAGAGCCAAGGAATAAGCCCTGGACTGTGAACCTAAGTTCTTTCTCTTCTTCAGTCTCTTGTTCGAAAGGCAAATTCTTAGCAAGTTGGAATGAAGTATTTTTCTTTTTTTATCTTCTTGGGCTGGAGAGAGAGTAAAACAGGTAGGGTGCCTGCATTGCACACGGCCGACCCGGGTTCCATCCTGGAACTCTGTATGGTGGCCCAAGGACCGGGAATGACTTCTGAGAAGACAGTAGTACCCCTGAGTACAGTGGGATGTGGTCTCCAAACAAAAACAAACAAGCCCCCTTCCGAAAGACAAAGGGAAGTACACTGTGATTCCAAAGGACTGTCTCTGTCTCTTCATAGCCAAAACATGATTTATCTGAGTTCAGAAAGGAAGAAGGGTTGGAGCAACAGCACAGCGGGTAGGGCGTTTGCCAGCATGCAGTCAACCTGGGTTCGGTTCCCAGCATCCCATATGGGCCCTGAGTACCACCAAGGGTAATTCCTGAGTGCAGAGCCAGGAGTAACCCCTGAGCATCACGGGATGTGACCTCCCCCCCAAAAAAGCAAAAACAAAAAGGAAGGGATGGAGGAAGGAAGGGTTGAAGGAAAGAAGGATGGAAGGGGGCTGGAACAGTAGCACATCGGGTAGGGCATTTATCTTGCACGCAGCTGACCCGGGTTCGATTCCCAGCATCCCATAGGGTCCCCTGAGCACCGCCAGGGGTGATTCCTGTGCATCGCCGGGTGTGACCCAAAAAGCAAATCAAGTCATTATGTTGAGTACTCAAAATTGACACACGTTTTACTTTAGGGATAGCTAAAAAACAAAACAAAAAAACCTAGGGAAAATTTGATGGTGGAGAAGTGCTGTTGTAAATGTTCTCAGTAAACCTCATCACTGGCCTCCCGTGAAACTGTAACGACAGTCCCCGTGAAACTGTATCGACTTAGTCACGATGATCAATGATCGCATTGTGACTAAGGAGAAAAGGACGGGAAAGGTTTCACTCCGCGGCTCTCAAGGGCAGAGTTTGGTGGAGGAGGGCAGTCCAAGCCAGTCGGAGTCAGAGCTTGCCGGCAGCTCTCCCACAGGCTGCAAGAGAAGCAGCTTTGTTCTGAGCCGCAGCCTAAGGTCTTTGCATGAAAGCCCCGGATGAATGTCCCCACCCCCACCCACGTTCCATTGTCTCAGGGGTTCCAGCCTTCAGAGGCAAACCCCGTAGGGTAGGGGGCTGGTAGCTGGAGGGGAGGGTAGAAAACTTAGTAGCTTTCCTCCTCCTGGAAAGCAATTTAAATGAACTGGAAGAATGCTGCGGAAGCTGCGGGAGATTTGGGGTGTGTAGGCCTTCAGGGGGGCTGGGGGTTGGGGCCCGCCACCCCCCTCCCCTGCAACTGAGGGGTGTGTTGTAATGAAGTTCAGTCTAGGGCAAATGGATGCGTAAAATCCTGGTTTATTTTTCATTTTATTTTCCCAAGAACATCATCAGGGGAAACCCCAAACTGATAGGATGTGAGATGTGAACATTAGCGGAACCATGACACATGTTTATCATTATAGTGAGATAAAGCAGAAACGAAAACCAGAAAGCCAGCACTGCGGCCAGAGAAGGGAGCCAGCCTTGCATGCTGGGGCACCCCAGATGTCCTCGCAGCCCCCACCAGGGGTGACCCCTGAGCACAGAACCCGGAGGAGTAAGCACTGAACGCTGAGTCCTGCCCACTGGACTATCTCTCCAGCTCCCTCTTTTTTTTTTTTTGTCTTTTAACTGAATGTGTGAGTTTCTGCTGGTACTTCTCTCCTTTCCGTTGTCTCATTCCTGCTAGTAAGACTATTGATCCTAAACCTGCCTCCTGAGCTGGGGGAGGAGGCAGCTGGAACAGAGAAGGGGTCACTAAGTCAATGATGGTTGGAGGGATCATTTGGGATGGGAGATGTGTGCTGAAAGTAGATAAAGGACCAAAGGTGATGGCCTCTCAGTATCTGTATTGCAAACCATAATGCCCAAAAGTAGAAAGAGAGGGGCTGGAGCAATAGTACAGCAGGTAGGGTGTTTGCCTTGCACGCGGCCAACCCGGGTTCGAGTCCCAGTATCCTATATGGTCCTCTGAGCACCAACAGGGGTGATTCCTGAGTGCAGAATCAGGAGTAACCCCTGTGCCTTGCCAGGTGTGACCCTAAAAGCGAAAGAAAGAAAGAAAGAAAGAAAGAAAGAAAGAAAGAAAGAAAGAAAGGAAGGAAGGAAGGAAGGAAGGAAGGAAGGAAGGAAGGAAGGAAGGAAGGAAGGAAGGAAGGAAGGAAGGAAGGAAGGAAGAAGGGAAGAAAGGAAGAAGGGAAGAAAGAAAACAAAAGTAGAGAGAGTATGGGGCAGTATTATCTGCCATGGAGGCAAGGGGAGGGTGGGAAAGGGGGAATAATGTGGACATTTATGGTGTAGAATGTGCACTGGTGGAGGGATGGGTGTTCGATCGTTGTATGACTGAAACTCAAACGTGAAAGCTTTCTAACTGTATCTCATGGTGATTGGAATTAATTTTTTTTTTTTAATTCTCATCCATCCACTTTATCAATAGCTTGTGTGCTGGGATCAAACCCCAGGCCTCACACATGCCAGATATGTGCTTTACCCCCGAATTATGACCCTGGACCCCATAGGCCCATTCTATTGGAACTTTCACATATATACATATACATTTAGTGATTAAATAAACATTTATTTATGACCCTGGACCCTGTAGGCCCATTCATTGGAACTTTCACATAAATACATATACGTTTAATAATTAAATAAACATTTGTTATCAGCAACTAGTTATCACTTCTTCTACTCATAATTAATAAGTGCTTATCACGTGCCTGAAAGGAAAAAAAAATCAAAGATCTCTCTTTTTATTAACAAATTCTGGGCTGGAGCGATAGCACAGCAGGTAGGGCTTTTGTCTCGCATGTGGCCGACCTGGGTTCGATTCCCAGCATCCCATATGGTCCCCTGAGCACCACCAGGGGTGATTCCTGAGTGCAGAGCCAGGAGTAACCTCTATGCATCACCAAGTGTGACCCAAAAAGCAAAAAATTTAAAAATTTTTTAAAGTAAATAAATAAATAAATAAATACTTAGGCCATACACCAGTGCTCAGGGTTTACTCCTGGCTCTAAGCTCAGGGATTGCTCCTGATGGACCCGGGGGACCATATGGGGTGCAGGGATTGAACTCAGGCCAGCTGCATCAAAGATAGCCAAAGCGCCAGAAGGAATAAGCCCTGATCACTGCCAGGTATGACCCCCAAACCAAACCAAAAAGCTGCAACAACTAGTGGACTCCCATGTTGCATCTGGCACCGAGGTACTTATTGGCGAGTGATGCCCTTAGCGTGGGTCAAGTTTCTATTGCATGTCTCTGGGCTCGATGTCAGTGGGCCCCACTAGTGACTTATATGAAGCAGGGAGGAGAAAGACGGACACTTTCTCCCCATCTGCCTCTGTCACCCGGGACCCAGGGCTACTGGGTTCTTGTCTCTCCTTGGAGAAAAGAATTTCAGGAGTAGACATTCAGTGACATAAAACAGATTTTATTTGGAGCCTTTGAAAGGAAGGAGGAAGGGGCTAGAGCCATAACACAGCAGATAGGGCGTTTCCCTTTTACGTGGTCAACCCGGGTTTGATTTCAACATCCCATAGGGTCCCCTGAGCACCGCCAGGAGTAATTCCTGAGTGCATGAGCCAGGAGTAACCCCTGAGCATCGCTGGGTGTGACCCAAAAAGAAAAAAAAAAGAAAGGAAGGAGGAAGAGAAAGCAGGAAAGCAGGAGAGAGGGGACATTCTGAACGTGCTCAAGAGAGAACGCGGGCTTCTCCAAGGGCGGAGAGAGCCCTACACACAGCCCAGCATGCGACAGGAAAGCATGAAAGTCCACATCTCAAGAGGGGAGATTTGAGTGACCACATGTGCTTGGGCGCCACATGTGCTCAGCCACGTGGCAAAGCAGCACATGGGCTCGGGCAGCATACGTGCCCCCTTCCTTTGTTCCGGTGGAATTTCTAGGGTTTCTCCAACTTGCCCCATGTGGGGCTTCTGCCTAGGTCAAAGTCATTTGCAAAGGACGGAGGATGCCTTCCCTATCTGCCTGCCTGCCCACATGGCGGGGGGTGGGGGGGAACTGGACAGGAAGTTTCTGCTCTCTCTAGATTAACCAATTCTGGGAAATAGAGACATCGGAGACGGAGCTAATATGCTGAGTTATTTCTGGGGAGGAAATGAAAGTGTAAAAAGATATTGAGCCCAAAGGAGAGAAAGAAGAAAAGCGCCTGTCATAGAAGCAGGCTGTCGGGGGCATGGGGGTTGGTGGATGGTGGGAGGGAAATGGGGAACATTGATGGTGAGAAATGTACACTGGTGGAGTGGTGTTGGATCATCATATGACTGAAACCCAATGGTGAACAGCTTTGGAATGGTCTAGCTCACAGATATTGTATCACTGTCACTGCCATCCGTTGCTCATCCATTTGCTCAAGCGGGCACCAGTAATGTCTCCATTGGGAGACTTGTTGTGACTGTTTTTTTTTTTTTTTTTTTTTTTTGCGTTTTGGGTCACACCCAGCAATGCTCAGGGGTTACTCCTGGCTTTGCACTCAGGAATTACTCCTGGCGGTGCTTGGGGGACCATATGGGATGCCGGGGATCGAACCCGGGTCGGCCGCGTGCAAGGCAAACGCCCTACCCGCTGTGCTATCGCTCCGGCCCCTGTTGTGACTGTTTTTGGCATATCGAATATGCCACGGGGAGCTTGCCAGGCTCTGCCGTGCGGGCTCGATACTCTCAGTAGCTTGCCGGGCTCTCTGAGAGGGACAAAGGACTCGAGTCCGGGTCGGCCGTGTGCAAGGCAAACGCCCTACCGCTATGCTATCCCTCAGCCCAGCTTCTACCCGCTGTGCTATCGCTCAGCCCAGCTCACAGATATTCAATAAAAAATTGTTTTAAATAAAGGCTTTGAGCCCATCTTGGGAAGGAGGCTGTGAGGCCAGTTCTACACTGAAGTTGTACAAGCTTCACGGGTTGTCTTTTGCTAAGCGAATATCAGGCAGGGAAGTTACTCAGGCGCTTCTAGGGACTGAGTGATTGAATTGAGTGACAGCTGGCTTATTTAGTATTTTTTTTTTTTTGGCTTTTTGGGTTGCACCCGGGGTTGCACAGGGGTTCCTCCTGGCTCATGCACTCAGGAATCACTCCTGGCAGCGCTCAGGGGACCATATGGGATGCTGGGAATCGAACCCGGGTCGGCCGTGTGCAAGGCAAACACCCTACCCGATGTGCTATAGTTCCAGCCCCTTATCGAGTATTCTTTTTTTTTTTTTTTTTTTGCTTTTTGGGTCACACCTGGCGATGCACAGGGGTTACTCCTGGTTCTACACTCAGGAATTACTCCTGGCGGTGCTCAGGGGACCATATGGGATGCTGGGATTTGAACCCTGGTCGGCCGCGTGCAAGGCAAACGCCCTACCCGCTGTGCTATCGCTCCAGCCCCCCTTATCGAGTATTCTTGATGGCCTGATGGCCTGAGCAGGAATTCCTCGTGTCCAGCATTTTATTTGATGTGGGTATTTGAGGGCACACCAGCGGTGCTCAGGCAAATGCACAGGGACGCTCTGCAGTGCCAGGGATGGAACCGGGGTCAGCTGCTTGCGAGACAAGTGCCTTACCTGATGTACTATCTCCCTGACCCCTCAAAAGTCTTCTGTATTGGGACTGGAGCGATAGCACAGCAGGGAGGGCGTTTGCCTTGCACGCAGCCAATCCAGGTTCAATTCCCAGCATCCCATAGGGTCCCCTGAGCACCACCAGGGGTTGTTCCTGAGTGCAGAGCCAGGAGTAACTCCTGAGCATCACCGAGTGTGACCCAAAAAGCAAAAAAAAGAAAGTCTTATTTATTTATTTATTTGCTTTTTTGGGGTCACATCCTGCAATGCTCAGGGGTTCCTCCTGGCTCTGCACTCAGGAATTACTCCTGGCGGTGCTCAGGGGGCATATGGGATGATGCTGGGAATCGAATCTGGGCTGGCGATGAGCAAGGCAAACGCCCTCCCAGCTGTGTTATCGCTCCAGCCCCCTCAAAATTCTTTCTTCCCCACCCATCCTCCCTTGGGGAATCTCATCTCACCTATGAACCCCCGTTTTCGGTTTGGAGTTTTTTTTGTTTGTTTGCTTGTTTGTTTTTGCTTTGGGGCAGGGCTCAGGGACCACAGGCGGTGCCAGGGGATCGAGCTGGGGTCTGCTGGGTGCCAGATATAGTGCCTTATTCCCCGTCCTCTCTCTGGCACGTGCGTACCATTGAATGTAGTAAGTTACTGAATCAATTCTAGTGTCTAAAACAATGATTGCTGGGGCTGGAGTGATAGCATAGTGGGTAGGGCGTTTGCCTTGCACGCGGCCGACCCGGGTTCAAATCCCAGCATCCCATATGGTCCCCTGAGCACCGCCAGGAGTAATTCCTGAGTGCAGAGCCAGGTGTGACCCAAAAACAACAACAAAAAAAAAAATAAAAAATAAAACAATGACTGTTTGAGGGTTTGGTTTTATGGGTTTTTTGGAGGGGAGTGACACACGTGGCCATGCTCAGGGGTTATTCCTGTCTCTGCAGTCAGGACTCACTCCTGGAGGTGCTTGGGGGATTGAACCCGGGTCAGCCGCACGCAAAGCTGAGAGATAGTACAGTGGGTAAGGTGCTTGCCTTGCCTTGCACTTGGCCGACCCGGGTTCAATCCACAGCAGCTTACAATGGTTTCCTGTGTCGGCCAGGAATGACCCCTGATCATTGATCCCTGGAGTAATGATCCCTGGAGTAAGCCCTGAGCACAGCTGGGTGTGGCCCCCAAACAAACAAAGAAACTAAAACCCAAGCAAATTATGTCCTTGGGATTCAGTTCTGGATCTGTCAGATCTTGTGCTGGAGGCTTTTAATAAAGCCTCCACGGGGCTGGAGCGATAGCAAAGCGTGTAGGGCGTTCGCCTTGGACGCAGCCAACCCGGGTTCAATTCCCAGCATCCTATATGGTCCCCCAGCACCGCCAGGAGTAATTCCTGAGTGCAGAACCAGGAGTAACCCCTGTGCATCTCCAGGTGTGACCCAAAAAGAAAATTATATATATATATATATATATATATATATATATATATATATAGTCATCATAGCCAGCACCACATTCTTTTCTTTTTTTTTTTTTTGCTTTTTGGGTCACACCCGGCAATGCACAGGGGTTACTCCTGGCTCTGCACTCAGGAATTACCCTTGGCAGTGCTCAGGGGACCATATGGGATGCTGGGATTCGAACCCGAGTTGGCCGCGTGCAAGGCAAACACCCTACCAGCTGTTCTATCACTCCAGCCCATCTTTTTTTTTTTTTTGGCATTTTTTTTTTTTGGTGTGGGGGCTAGGGGGTCACACCAGCAATACTCAGGAGTTACTCCTGGCTCTGAACTCAGGAATCCCTTCTGACAGTGCTCGGGAAACCCTAAGGTTTGCCGGGAATTGAACCTGGGTCGGCTGCATGCAAGGCAAACATCCTACCCTTTGTACTATCACTCCACCCCACTACATTTTTTTGTTGTTATTTTGGGGTCACACCCAGCGGTGCTCAGGAATTACTCCTAGCTCTGCACTCAGGGCCCATACGGGGTGCCCGGGACTGATCCTGGGTCACCTGTGTGCAGGTAAGCGCCCTCTCTGCTGTAGACTGGCTCAGGCTCAGACGCCACATTCTAAAATCTTCAGGAATGAGCTAAAGGTAAACCTACCAGCTCAACTGCCCCGAGTCCTCCTTGACTCAGGGTCAACGGTAAGGTATTAGGACGTCCCTCCCTCCGCCCCTCCCTTCCTACAGGGCTTCTTGTCCCCAAAGTCTAAGATCCCGGCTTAGGTGTGGCCCCGAGGGAGGGTGGGGCGTTCCTAACAAAATTTGGAGGCAGCTGGTGCCTGCACAATAGCACGGTATGCAAGATGTCACAGACCCCGTTCAATCCCTGGCGCCACCCTGTGTGGTTCCCTGAGCACAGAGCTAGGAGGAAGCCCTGAGCACTGTCTGTGGGGGCTGAAACCAAACACTTAAAAGGAGGAAAGTGGGGCTAGAGCAATAGCACAGCGGGGAGGGCGTTTGCCTTGCACGCAGCCAACCCGGTTTTGATTCCCAGCATCCCATAGGGTCCCCTGAACACCACCAGGGGTAATTCCTGAGTGCAGAGCCAGGAGGAACCCCTGAGCATCACTGGGTGTGACCCAAAAAGAAAAAAAAAAAGGGAGGAAAGTGATCTGATTATGGAAGAGAATTAGCTAGTCCCATTCTCTGTAGCGGCTGGTGAATGAGGAAGGAAGATTCAGAACGGGCAGATCCTAGGGGAGGGAAAAGGGAGCACTCTAGCTCTTATAAGCAGGCAGTGGAATAAAAATTAGGGCCAGAGTGATAGCACAGAGGGGAGGGCATTTGCTTTGCATGCAGTCGACCCGGAGTTCGATCCCCAGCATCCACTATGGTCCCCCGAGTACCACCAGGAGTAATTCCTGAGCACAGAGCCAGGAGTCACCCCTGAGCATTGCCAGGTGTGACCCAAAAGGACAATAGATAAATAAACAAATATTAATGAAATTAAAAGACTATTTCCAAAGGCAAAGCATACCAAAGGGCTTTGAGGAAGAGGAAGCAAAGGCTGGAGAGATGGTACAAGGAGGAAGGTTTGGCCTAGCACGAAACCAATTTGATATTTTTTTTTCTTTTTGAGTGACACGCTGCAATGCACAGGGGTCACTCCTGGCTCTGCACTCAGGAATTATCCGTGGCGCTGCTCAGGGGATTCTATGGGATGCTGGGAATCAAACCCGGGTCGGCTGCGTGCAAGGCAAATGCCCTCCCTGCTGTACTATCGCGCTGGCTCTGAACAAGAAAGAGCTTTCTAAAACACATTCACAATGTTCTAAGAGTTGCAGAGATAGAACAGCAGGTAGGGCGCCTGCTTTGCGATGTGGCTGATGGTGGATTGATCTTCAGAGCAACATATGGTCCTTCCTTATCAGCAGCAATGATCCCTGAGCTCAGAACCAGGAGGAAGTCCTGAACACCATGGGTGTGGTGAAAAAAAGCTTTCAAAGGCTGGAGTGCTGGAGCAATAGCACAGCAGGTAGGGTGTTTGCCTTGCACGCAGCTGACCCAGGTTCTATTCCCAGCATCCCATAGGGTCCCCTGAGCACCGCCAGGGGTAAATCCTGAGTGCAAAGCCAGGAGGAACTCCTGTGCAATGCTGAGTGTTACTCAAAAAGCAAAAAAAAAAAAAAAAAAAAAAAAAGAGGTAGGCTGGGGAGAAAGTTGAAGAGGCTGGAGCACTTTCAGTATACCCAAGAGCCTGGGTTCAGTACCGCACATTGCATATTCCCCAGGATACTGCAGGGAAGGACTCCTGAGCACTGAATCTCACCAGGGCCAGCCCCTGAGCACTGCTGGTGCGAGTCCAAACAGTAAAACAAACAAACCAAAATCTCAAAGAGGAAAAGAGTTCTAGAGACAAGATTGGAAATACTCTCGTAGGAAAATTTTAATAGGCAGCGTTCAAGTATCTAAACACTATGTACAAAGCACAGATTGATACAGGCTAAAATATCTCCCCAATTTTAGCTAAAGGCATGCGTGGCATTAACAACTGAGCTAAAAATACCAATTCAGGCTTACACATTTTTAGCAACTAGTGCTTATTGATCAAATCACGTTCTTTCCCAGAAATTCCATCCCTCAATTATGATTTAGAGTGATGGTCAAGTGAGGAAATACATAGGCATCCATATACAAATAGACATAAAAAATGCATAGAATTCTGTGTGTGCAATCCAGTGCTATTAAAATTGCCAACATTGCTCTTATCATAATTGCTTCTGATGACTTGAGGTTCTGCCAATAGAGAAAAAAAAGACAAACATTAAATATACTCTGCATCTAAGCAACTGGAAAGACAAAGGTATTAATTATCTATACTACAATCAATAATACTGAAGCAATAGCACAGCGGGTAGGGCATTTGCCTTGCACAGGGCCGACCCGGGTTTGATTCCTTCGTCCCTCCCGAGAACCCGGCAAGCTACCGAGAGTATCCCCCCTGCAGGGCAGAGCCTGGCAAACTCCCCGTGATGTATTGATATGCCAAAAACAGTAACAAGTCTCCCAATGGAGACGTAACTGGTGCCCACTCGAGCAAATCGATTGATCAGGAGGACAGTGCTACAGTGCAGTGCTACAATCAATAAAAATGTAGTGGGAGGGCTGGAGCAATAGCACAGCGGGTAGGGTGTTTGCCTTGCACTTGGCCGACCCGAGTTCGATTCCCAGCATCCCATATGGTCCCCCAGCACTGCCAGGAGTAACCCCTGTGCACTGCTGGGTGTGACCCAAAAAGCAAAAAAAAAAAAAAATGTAGCGGGGGTTGGGGATTGAAGCAACTGGATAGCAGAGAAGGAGCTTGCCTGGCATGTGGCCAATATGGATTTAACCCCTGGCAGCCCACATGGCCCCCTGGCCCCCTGTGTCCTACCAGGAGTGATTCCTGAGGGCCGGGAGCGATAGACTAGGTAAAGTAAAGAATAGATAGGTAGGGTGCTTGCATGCAGCAGACCCAGGTTTGAACCCCCAGCATCCATATGGTCCTCTGAGCAAATGCCAGGAGGGATCCCCGAGCATCATCAGGTTATTTTCCCACCCCTCACCCCTGCAACCCCCACCGAAAAGAAAGGAGTCCTGAGTGCAGAGCAAGGAGCGGTGAGCACAGACCATACAAGCAAGCAAACAAATCCCCACAACAATAAAAGCCAAACGGGGGGCTGGAGCACAGCGGGGAGGGCGTTTGCCTTGCACACTGCCGCACCAGGTTCAATTCCCATCATCCCATAGGGTCCCCTGAGCACTGCCAGGGGTAATTCCTGAGTGCAGAGCCAGGAGTGATCCCTGTGCATCGCCAGGTGTGACCCAAAAAGCAAAATAAATAAAAATAAATAAATAAAATAAATAAAAGCCCAACGGAAGGTGTTCTTTTTACTTACAATCTCATATTTCATGGATAAAACAGCCTTCCTTTTTTTTTTTTAATATATCTTTTCTTGTATTTCCACTTGCATATTTCTTTATTGTATTTCTTCCTCTTTTCACGAAACCACTGGTCTATCTGCAAAACAACAAAAAGTGTGGTGGGTGGTGATTACCCCAGGAATAAGGATAAGGGAAACCAGGCCACAAAGAAAACACGTGTAGGGAGGCTGGAGCGATCGTACAACGGGTAGGGCGATTGCCTGGCACGCAGCCGGCCCGGGTTCAATTCCCAGCATCCCATAGGGTCCCCTGAGCACCGCCAGGAGTAATTCCTGAATGCAGAGCCAGGAGTAACCCCTGTGCATTGCCAGGTGTGACCCAAAAAGCAAAAAAGAAAAAAAAAAAACACCACGTGTAGAGGGGGCTGGAGCGATAGCACAGCGGGGAAGGCATTTGCCTTGCACGCGGCCAACCCAGGTTGGATTCCCAGCATCCCATAGCATCCCCGAGCACTGCCAGGAGTAATTCCTGAGTGCATGAGCCAGGAGTAACCCGTGTATCGCCGGGGATGACCCCAAAAGAAAAAAAAGACAAACACATGTTCAGGGCCAGAGTGAGAGATAGAACAGCGGGCAAGGTGCTTGCTTGGCACATGAACTGCTTGGGTTTGATGCCCTGCACCGCACCTGTGGCCCCTGAGCTGTCAGGGTCCATGCATGAGGACCGAGCCAAGAGTTAAAAAAAAAAAAAACAGAAAAAGGCTCAAAAAAGGGGCTGGAGCAATAGCACAGCGGGTAGGGCGTTTGCCTTGCATGCGGCCGACCTGGGTTCGAATCCCAGCATCCCATATGGTCCCCCGAGCACTGCCAGGAGTAAATTCCTGAGTGCATGAGCCAGGAGTAACCCCTGTGCATCACCGGGTGTGACCCAAAAACCAAAAAAAAAAAAAAAAGGCTCAAAAAAAAACAGAAAAAGGGGGCTGGAGTGATAGCACAGCGGGGAGGGCGTTTGCCTTGTACGCACCCGATCCGGGTTCGATTCCCAGCATCCCATATGGTCCCCTGAGCACCACTAGGAGTAATTCCTGAGTGCAGAGCCAGGAATAACCCCTGTGCATTGCCAGGTGTGACACAAAAAGCAAAAAAAAAAAAAAAAACAGAAAAAGGAAAAAATGTTGTTGGGCCAGAGAGAGACAGCCCAGAGAGACAGCCCAGGGGTGAAGGCACTTGCCTTCCGTTCCCAGCACCACAGATGGTCCCCCAAGCATCCCCAGAGGTCACGTCTGAGCTCAGAGCCTGGAAAAGTTTCTCCTGAGCACCGCCGGGTGTGGTCCTACCCGCTCCCCGTCAAAGAAAGTAAAAAATGTTGAGATACCTGTTCTTCGGTCAAGCTGAATTCAAATGCCAACGCATAACTCTCTCGAATCGTGACAAATTGCTGGGCCTTAAACTTGGCCCAGAGCGTGTCCATGAGGGCTTTGCTCACTGATTTTTTCTGGGGAGGTTGTTTCTCAGCTTCATCCTCCTGTTTCCCAGCCATTTCTCTTTTCCGGCATTTTTTGGCCACAGTCGCTGCGTGCTCTGGGGCCGGTCCTGAAGGTTCTCGGGGGCTGGAGCCTCTCGAGGGATTGAAGGAGAAACTCCTCCATGCAAACCATCGCCACCAGTTTGTGTAACACCTGGCCAGGCTAGACGCCTCCTCCTCCTCCTCCTTTTCCTCCCCTTTCCTCCTTCCATCTTCTCTGTGGTTCGCGTTCAATCGCTCTGGAGCTTCCTCACTGGGTGTAGCTTGTACCTTCTGTTTAGCAAGATCTATAGAACAAGAGTCATAGTACAACAGGTCGGGCACATGCCCAGCGCACAGCCGACCTGGGTTCGATCCCCAGCGTCCACACATAAATCACTTTTGGGGCTGGAGCGATATAGCACAGCTATTGCTCCAGCCCCAAACAAATAAATTAATTTTTAAAAAAGATCTAGGGCTAGAGCGATAGCACAGCGGGTGGGGCATTTGCCTTGCACGTGGCCAACCTGGGTTCAATTCCCAGCATCCCATAGGATCCCCTGAGCACCGCCAGGGGTGATTCCTGAGTGCAGAGCCAGGAGTGACTCCTGAGTATCGCCGGGTGTGACCCAAAAGGCAAAAAAAAAACAAAAAACTAAAAAACAAGATCTATAGTATAAAATTCAAACTGCTGCTAAGTTTGCTTTTAAGATCACAGCTAACAGGGGCCTGAGCGATAGCACAGTGGGGAGGGCGTTCACCTTGCACGTGGCCGACCGGAGTTTGATCCCCGGCATCCCATATTGTCCCCCAAGCACCGCCAGGAGTAATTCCTGAGTGCAAAGCCAGGAGTAACCCCTGAGCATCACTGGGTGTGACCCCCCCCCAAAAAAAAAGCAAGATCACAGCTGACAGTTCTCAGTGGGATCATCTATTGGAGGTCCAGAGAGGTAGTGGAGCAGCTAAGGTGCTTGCCTTACCCTCAGCTGACCCGGATTTGATTCATAGCACTGGAGATAGATAGCACTAGAGGCTCTAGCATCATAGAATCCTTGGCCCTATGGCACTGAGCTATCTTGGGTTCAGGGGACAATGGATATACCCCCACCCCTCTCCCCCTGCCGGACACACACTTCTGAGTAGGCAAAAATTTTTTTTTAATTTTTAGGGGCTGGAGAGATAGCACAGTCGGTAGGGCATTTGCCTTGCATGCGGCCAACCCGGGTTAGAGTCCCAGCATCCCACATGGTCCCCTGTGCATTGCCGGGTGTGACCCCCCCCCCAAAAAAAAGAAATTTTTAAGTAAGCTGTGGCCCAAGAAATAGTACCAGGGTAGGGCACTTGCCATGCATGTGGTCTAATTGGGTACGACCCCTGACATCACATATAGTCCCCTGAATTCCACCAAGAGTGACCCTTGAGTCAGAGACAGAGTATGCCCTGAGCATTATGCCCTGAACATCTGAGGGCGTGGCCCTGCAAAAAATAAAAAAAGTTGGAGTGGAGTGATAGCATAGCCAGGGAGGGCATTTGCCTTGAATGTAGCCAGCGGCATCTCATGAGGTTTACTGAGCACCGCCAGGAGTCATTCCTGAGTGCAGAGCCAGGAGGAACCCCTGAGCATCGCTGGGTGTGACTCAAGAGGCCCCCCCCAAAAAAATAGATAAAAGTTAAGTTAGTGAATTAAAGCTACACTTGACAATATGGTTCATCTAATTTTAATGTTTTGTGTTTGGCCCGTGCCCTGTGGTGCTCAGAACTTACTCCTGGCTCTGTGCTCAGGGATCACTCCTGGTGGGCATCAAACCACATCTGTGGTTCTGGGATTCAACTCCAGGTTGGCCAGATGCAAGACAAACACCTTATTCCAGAACTATCTCTTCGATCCCTGGTGTTGTTTTCTTCTTCTTCTTCTTTTTTTCCCCCAACACATACCCAGCATTGCTCAGAGCTTACTCCTGGCACTGTGTTCAAGGATCACTCCTGGCAGTGATCCTCGGGGGACCCTATGGAGTTCGGGGAATCGAACCCAGGTCAGCTGTGTGCAAGGCAAATGCCCTACCCATTATTCTAGCTCTCTGGTCCCTCAATTTATTATTGAAAATGCGTATGTTGGGGCTGGAGCGATAGCATAGCGGGTAGGGCGTTTGCCTTGCACGCGGCCAACCCAGGTTCGAATCCCAGCATCCCATATGGTCCCCTGAGCATCGTCAGGAGTAATTCCTGAGTGTAGAACCAGGAGTAACCCCTGTGCATCGCCGGGTGTGACCCAAAAAGCAAAAAAAAAAAAAAAAAAAAAAAATGCGTATGTTAGGGGCTGGAGCGATAGTACAGCGGGGAGGGCGTTTGCCTTGCACGCGGCCGACCTGGGTTCGATTTCTAGCATCCCATAGGGTCCCCTGAGCACCGCCAGGAGTGATTCCTGAGTGCAGAGCCAGGAGGAACCCCTGTGCATCACCAGGTGTGACCCAAAAAGCAAAAAAAAAAAGAAAGAAAGAAAGAAAATGAGTATGTTTGTAATTACACGGGACCAGAGTTCAATGGGCTAGGTGTGTGCTTCGCATGCCAGAGGCTTGGCTTTGACCCCCATCACCAAAGAGTCCCCTTACTTACCTTCCCTGCCCCAGGATCTCTGGAGAGCCAGGCGTGCCCCCCCTCAGCAGAAAATAGAGACTCATAGACTCATGCCCTGGAGTACCTGAGGGCCCAGCGGCTGCTGCGTCTTCCGGGGATTCTGCCCGCGGTGTCTGGGCGCCGTGCACCCTCTGCGGGCTGTGGATGGACAGCTCACCGAGGGCGGGAACTGGCAGCTCAGAACTCATGCTTTCTTCCCACGACTTCGCCCTCCGAGAGGGGGTGGGCACTTCCTGTCAGGCCACTCCAGTTGTTCCGTGAACTAGACTGACCGTGTGTCCTGACAACGGGTGACCCCTGGGTCTGTCCCGAGAGTCCACCGCTGCGTCTTGGCCCTGGTTTGCGGCTCCTAGAGACACAAAGATCCAATTAGAAGTGACTGTCCGTGACTTGACTACAGGAAAGCGCTTAGGAATGGAAAAAACGGGGGCTGGAGAGAGAGAACGGCAGGGCAGGCAGTTTTCTTGCATGTGGCCAACCCAGGCTCGATTCCCGGCCTCGCATATGGTCCCAGGAGCCTGCCGTGAGTGATCCCTGAGCACAGAAGCAGGAGGAAGTCCTGAGCACCACCGGGTGAGACTCAAAACCCAAATAATAATAATAATAATAATAATAATAATAATAATAATAATAATAATAATAATAATAATACAAGCTATAGCAATAGTACAGCAGCGGGGAGGGTATTTGGTTCGCATGTAGCTGGCCTGGGTTTGATCCCTGGCATCCCATCCTGAGCACCAAAGGGTGTGACCCGAAACCCAAATAATAATAATAATCATAATAATCATAAAGCATCCCATCCTGAGCACCACTGGGTGTGACCCGAAACCATAATAATAATAATAATAATAATGATAATAATAATAAAGCATCCCATCCTGAGCACCACTGTGTGACTCGAAACCCAAATAATAATAATAACAATAATAATAATAATAATAAATAATAGCTGGAGCAATAGTACAGCAGGTAGGGCATTTGGTTTACATGTGGCCTGCCCAGGTTTGATCCCTGGCATCCCATATGGTCCCCTGGGCACCACCAGGAAAATTTCCTGAGTGCAGAGCCAGGAGTAACCTCTGAGCAGTGCTGAGTGTGGCCCAAAATGCCAAATAATTAATAATCACTGTATCCCTGTCATCCCGTTGCTCATCAGTTTTGCTCAAGCAGGAACCAGTAACATCTCCATTGGGAGACTTGTTACTGTTTTGGGCATATTGAATATGCCACGGGTAGCTTGCCAGGCTCTGCTGTACAGGCGGGATACTCTCGGTAGCTTGCCGGGCTCTCCGAGAGGGATGGAGAAATCGAACCCGGGTCAGCCGCTGCAAGGCAAACGCCCTACCCACTGTTCTATCGCTGCTCTTGTCAAGTCAGAGATGAACCAACCCCCTTAGCTAGGGTTGAGCTCTCGTTGAGTCCCCATCTCACCTGCAGTGCGCAGAAAACTCCACCTCAGAAAATGTCCTACTCAGGTCTCCTTCCCCAAGTTTCCTTCCAGAAAGTGGCTCTGTTTCTCCTCTTGCACCCCTGCCTGGCACCTAGAGCATCGAGGGCTGACTAGGCCCCTTGGTCTCTGAGCTCCTATATACATAGTCTAGGCCTTGGGAAATTAATCTTGTCTTTCTCATTTTCTGTGCCGCGCATTGAATCAGTGGTCTCCCTAAGCCCCACCCTGCAGCAAAATCCAATCTCGAGGGATTTAATACCATCCAAGTGGTGATTACTTGCCTTGTGGTTTGTTTTGGCCACACCCAGAGGTATTAAGAGTTTACTCCTGGTTCTGTGCTCAGGGATTATTCCTTGTATTTTTTGGTTTAATTTTGGGGCCACACCCAGCAATGCACAGGGGTCACTCCTGGCTGTGTGCTCAGGAATCATTCCTGGTGATGCTTGGGGGACCCTATGGGATGCTGGGAATCGAACCCTGGTCAGATGCGTGCAAGGCAAATGCCCTACCTGCTGTACTATTGCTCCAGCCCAGGGATTATTCCTTGTGAGCTCTGGGGACCATATAGGATGCTATAGATCAAACTCAGATCAGCTGTATGAAAAGCAAACACCTTACCCACTGTAGCACTATAGCACTGTCGTCCTGTTCATCAATTTGCTCAAGTGGGCACCAGTAACGTCTCCATTGTGAGACTTGTTACTGTTTTGGCATATTGAATACACCACGGGGAGCTTGCCAGGCTCTGCCATGCGGGCGAGTGGGATACTCTCGGTAGCTTGCCGGGCTCTCCAAGGGGGTGGAGGAATCAAACCCGGGTCGGCCGAGTGCAAAGCAAACACCCTACCCCACTGTACACTCAGAAATCATTTTTCTGTTTGGTTTTCTGGTTTGTTTGTTTGGGGGCCACATCTAGTGATGCTCAGGGGCTACTCCTGGTTCTGCTCTCAGGCTGTGTGCTCCTGGAGTGCTGGGGAGACCATACAGGGTGCCGGGAATCCAACCTGGGTTGGTCACCTGCAAGGCAAGCATTCTCCCCGCTCTACCATCGCTCTGTTCCCCTCAAAATCTTTTTTTAAAAAATTTTTTTTTAATGAATCACCGCGAGGTACTGTTACAGACTTACAAACTTTTGTATTTACATTTCAGTCATACAATGATTGAGTACCCATCCCTCTACCGATGCCCATTCTCCACCACCAATGATCCCAGTATCCCTCCCACTCCTCCCACTCAAGAGGCAGAGAGTCTCTTGCCTGGGCGCCTGGCTGTCTTCCGCAGGGCCCCTTGGAGGGGATGGGCTCCAGCTTCCCTCCCCGCCCCGAGCAGAGCTCCCGGTGGCCGAAGACCACCAGAACCTAGCTATAGCCATGCCCGAGGCCCCTCTCCACACGTTCGGACAGGCCTCATGCATGAAGGTACCGGCAGAGGAACCCAGGTGTGTGTAATCCCATCAACGGCCAATATCCAGAGACTTAAAAGCAAGCTCCCAGAAGCGATATCATGTAGTCTGCTTCTCTCTCTGGGAGAAACTGGCAAGCTTCTGAGAGTTTCCTGCCCACATGGGACAGCCTTGCAAGCTTCCCATGGTGTATTCATATGCAAAATCCAGTAGCAAGCTGGATCCATTCCCCTGACCCTGAAGAGCCCCCAGTGCAACGTCGTTAGGAGGGCCAAGTCGAGAGAGACTTCTAAGATCTCAGGGAAAGGACAAAATGAGATGTTACTGAGCCCTCCCGAGAAATCGGTGATTAACGGGATTTCGTGATACCTCCCACTCATTCACACTTTGTATTTGTTTTTTGTTGTTGTTGTTGTTGTTTTTCCTTTTTGGGTCACACCCGGCGATGCACAGGGGTTACTCCTGGCTCTGCACTCAGGAATTACTCCTGGAGGTGCTCAGTGAACCCTATGGGATGCTGGGAATTGAACCCGGGTCGGCCACGTGCAAGGAAAACGCCCTACCCACTGTACTACTGCTCCAGCCCCTATATCAACTTCTTTATCCAGTCATCTGCTCGTGGACACTTGGACTCTTTTTATATTTTGGCTTTTTTTTTTTTTGCTTTTTGGGTCACACCTGGTGATGCACAAGGGTTACTCCTGGCTCTGCACTCAGGAATCACTCCTGGCGGTGCTCAGGGGACCATATGGGATGCTGGGAATCGAACCCGGGTCGGCCGTGTGCAAGGCAAACGCCCTACCCGCTGTGCTATTGCTCCAGCCCTGTATTTTGGCTATTGTATATAGTGCTGCAACATTTTTGTGGGGGGTCACACCCGGCAATGCACAGGGATTACTCCTGGCCCTGCACTCAGGAGCAGCTCCTGGCGGTGCTGGAACGACGATATGGGATTCTGGGAGTCAAACCCGGGTCAGCCATGCAAGGCAAATGCCCTACCCACTGTACTATCGCTCCAGCCCCCTATAATGCTGCAAGGAACATAGGAGAGCAGATGTCTTTTCTGCATTATGCTTTTGGCCTGTGGGGTATATTCCCAGGAGTGCAATTGCATGGTCATATTCCTAGTTTTTTTGAGGAATGTTTGTATTGTCTTCCAAAAGGGCTGGACCAGTCGGCATTCCCACCAGCAGTGGATGGAGTCGACACATCTCTTGATTGACTGTGCAAGAACAATTTCCCATCATGCCTTTGGGTTTTTATCTTCCCCTACCCCCACCTTTTTAAAATGGGGGTGATACCTGGCAGTGCCCAGGGTTTACTCCTGGTCCTGTGCTCAGGAACCAGATACAATGCCAGGGATGGAGCCCAGGAACTCGGGACAGCCATGAGCAAGGCACGCACCATTCCTGCTGCGTTAGCTCCCAATGTTGATAAATATTTCTGCAACCTGCAAGAACCCTTTGCACAAATTTTGTGCAATCCAAAAAAGGCATCGTAACTACACTTCATTTTTTTTTTTTTTTTTGCTTTTTGGGTCACACCCAGTGATGCTTGGGGGTTACTCCTGGCTCTGCACTCAGGAATTACTCCTGGTGGTGCTTGGGGGACCATATGGGATGCCGGGGATCGAACCTGGGTTGGCCGCGTGCAAGGCGAACGCCCTCCCCGCTGTGCTATCGCTCCAGCCCTACACTTCATTTTTAAAATCTTCTTGTACACACACACATATACACACACACACACGATAGCTGGTCAAGATTACTGCCATGATTGCTTTGAGTTCTTGTTCATCTATAGGAAAAACTAGAGAAGCAAGTACAAAACCAAATGGTTGACCCTGTGAGGTCAGTCATCCCCCCCAAAGAGTCACAGATGCAGGGCTGGAGCAATAGCACAGCGGGGAGGGCATTTTCCCTGCATGCGGCTGACCCGGGTTCGATTCCCAGCATCCCATAGGGTCCCCCAAGCACCACCAGGAGTAATTCCTGAGTGCAGAGCCAGGAGGAACTCCTGTGCAATGCCAGAATGCGAGGTGTGACCCAAAAAAAAAAAACCTGGGGCCAGAGCGATAGCACAGTGGGTAGGGCGTTTGCCTTGCACGCGGCCGACCTGGGTTCGATCCCTGGCACCCCATATTGTCCCCCAGGCACCGCCAGGAGTAATTCCTGAGTGCAGAGCCAGGAGTAACAGGAGTAACCCCTGAGCATCGCCGGGTGTGACTCAAAAAGCAAAACACACACACACACACACACACACACACACACACACACACACACACACACTAAGGGTCAGAGTCCTATTTCAATATCCCTGTAGCAAACCTCTGCCAGGGAATGTCCCTGGGTTCTGGGGAACCACAGCTGAGTTGTGAATGTCCCCTGAGGCTCCTGAATAAACTGCTCCTAGGATTTCGGAATGCAGCGGAGCTTAGGCGAGGACTGAGGAAGGGTGGAAGGAGCTTCCTCTTTGTCTCAGCCCTTTGCCCTTTCCCTTATCTCGAAACAGCCCCTGTTCCCCTTCGAATGACCCAGCAGAGGAATGTGGTTTGGGAGGTGCCATCCCAGTGGAAGTTTGCAAGGAAACCGTGAGCAGCTCTGAGCCGCTCTTTTTTTTTTTTTTTTTTGCTTTTTGGGTCACACCTGGTGATGCACGGGGTCACTCCTGGCTCATGCACTCAGGAATTACCCCTGGCGGTGCTCAGGGGACCCTATGGGATGCTGGGAATCGAACCTGGGTCGGGCCGCGTGCAAGGCAAATGCCCTACCCGCTGTGCTATTGCTCCAGCCCCTCTGAGCCACTCTTTGACTCTCTTAGACTCTCAGAGTAGAGCCGGAGCCTCCTCCTCCTGCTTAACTGACCTCTCTGGGAGTGTCCCAGGCCCCTCATGGGGAGAAACATCCCCGTCCCTCCCCACGCCCCCCTTAGAATTCACTGCCCTGACCTTCTCCCTGGGAGAGCCGTTAGACTGATTTTCCCCTTTGCTCACCTGTTAGATGTTGCTTTGGTTTTGTTTGGGTCACGCTCAGCGGTGCTCAGGGCTTGCTCCTCTTTTTGATGTTCAGGGGTGACCCTGGTGGGGCATGGGGGGATTTGAACCCGGGGTCAGAGGAATGCAGGCAAGTACTGCGCTAGCTCTCTGGCCCAAAGTGTTTGTGTGCGTGTTTTAATTTTTTTGTTTGTTTTTGGGGGGTACACAGGAAGCGCGCAGGGCTTACGCCTGACTCTCACAATCACGAAATCCCGAAATCCCGTTGATCGTCGAGTGGCTCGAGCGGTCTCAGTAACGTCTCCATTCGTCCTATCCCTGAGATTGTAGAAGCCTCTCTCTTCTTGGCCTTCCCAACGATGCCCCATTGGAGGCTCTTTCTGGGTCAGGGGATCAGGGGAATGAGATCCAGCTGGTTACTGGCTTTGGCATATGAATACACCATGGGAAGCTTGTGAGGCTGTCCCATGTGGGCAGGAAACTCTCAGTAGCTTGCTAGTTTCTCCCAGAGGGAAAAGTAGGTTATAAGATATCCTTCTGGGAGCTCGCTTTTAAGTCTCTGGACGTTGGCTGTTGATGGGATTACACACACCTGGGTTCCTCTGCCGGTAACTTCATGCGTGAGGCTTGTCCGAACGAACATGTGGAGAGGGGCCTTGAGCATGGCTGTGGCTAGGTTCCGGTGGTCTTCATCCGGCCACCGGGAGCTCTGCTTGGGGCAGGGAGGGAAGCTGGAGCCCATCCCCTCGAAGGGACCCCAGGGAAGACAGCCAGGCGTGCGGGCAAGAGACTCTCTGACTCACTCCTGACTCTGCACTCAAGAATTACTCCTGGTGACTCTTCGGGGACCAGATGGTATGCTGGGGATTGAACTTGGATCAGCTGTGTGCAAGATAAGTGCCCTACCTGCTGTACTATGACTCCAATCTGGTTTTTTGTTTGTTTGTTTGTTTGTTTGGGTCACATGGGACTCACATATGACTGTACTCCTGGTTCTGTGCTCAAGAATCACTCCTTGGGGGTGCTTGGGAGACCATAACGCACCTTTTCCCTGTACTGCCTCTCTGGCCCAAAAGGGTGTTTTCAAAATTATTATTATTATTATCATTATGCTTTTGGGGTCACAGTCAGCAATGCTCAGTGCTCAGGGGTTACTGCTGGCTCTGCACTCGGGATTCACTCCTGGCAGTGCTTAGGGGACCATATGGAACCAGAGCCACCCGCGTGTAAGGCAAACACCCTCCCTGCTGGGCTATCACTCCAACTTCCAAAGTACACATATTTGATCAGAAAAAAAAGCATAACAACTTTCCTTAAGGGCCAGGGCAATAGTCTCGCAGGAAGGGTGTCTGCCTTGTATGCAGCTGCCCCGGGTTCAAATCCCTGACATCCCATATGGTCCCCCGAGCACCATCAAGAGTGATTCCTGAGCATGGAGCCAAAAATAACCCCCCTTAACATCACCAGTGAGGCCCAACTCCTGCAAATAAATAAATAAATAAAATAAATTTCTTTAAAACTTAAGGACACCTATTATTCATAGAACCAACAGAAAATAAGGATGATGATTTGGGGCTTAGAGAATCCAGTGTCTCAGGTATCAAAGGCAAACTCGGAACTCAGGGCCAGACTGAGAGTATAATGGGAAGCAATTGCTTTGTATGTGACATACCTGGGGACGATCCCAGGTACCCCAAATGGTCCTTGGAGTCCCACTGGGAGTGATTCCTGAGCACAGGGCCAGGAGTAAGCCCTGAGCACTGCCAGATGTGCCCCCAACCCCCACCCCGCAAAAAAAAAAGGAAAAGAAAAAGGCAAGCTCAGAGTACCATGCAGTGTCTGGAACCAAATAAATATGGGATTCTTTTTTTTTTTTTTTTTTTTTTTTTACTTTTTGGGTCACACCTGGTGATGTACAGGGGTTACTCCTGGCTCTGCACTCAGAAATTACTCCTGGCAGTGCACGGGGGACCCTATGGGATGCTGGGAATCGAACCCAGGTCGGCCACGTGCAAGGCAAACACCCTATCCACTGTGCTATTGCTCCAGCCCCTAATATGGGATTCTTGCATACAAACAAACCATGCTCAGACCATTGATCCATCTCTGGCCTCAGTTTTTTTTTTTTTTTTTTTTTTTTTGCTTTTTGGGTCACACCCAGCAATGCTCAGGGGTTACTCCTGGCTTTGCACTCAGGAATTACTCCTGGCGGTGCTTGGGGGACCATATGGGATGCCGGGGATCGAACCCGGGTCGGCCGCGTGCAAGGCAAACGCCCTACCCGCTGTGCTATCGCTCCGGCCCCTGGCCTCAGTTTTTAAAAAATTGCAGAGCGGGGCTGGAGCGATAGCACAGCGGGTAGGGCGTTTGCCTTGCATGCGGCCGACCTAGGTTCGATTTCCAGCATCCCATAGGGTCCCCTGAGCACCGCCAGGAGTAATTCCTGAGTGCAGAGCCAGGAGTAACCCCTGTGCATCGCTGGGTGTGACCCAAAAAGCAAAAAAATAAAAAATAAAAAATTGCAGAGGGGGGCTGGAGCGATAGCACAGTGGGTAGAACATTTGCCTTGCACACGGCCAACCTGGGTTCGATCCCCAGCATCCCATAAGGTCCACCGAGCACCGCCAGGAGTAATTCCTGAGTGCAGAGCCAAGAGTAAACCCTGTGCATCATCAGGTGTGACCCAAAAAGCAAAATAAAATAAAATAAAATAAAAAATTACGGAGGGGGAAGTGGTACTGGAGAAACAGTTCAGCAGGTAAGGCATTTATTTGCCTTGCTTCGCCTTGCACATAGCTAACCCAGGTTCAATCCCCAGAACCCCACGGGTCCCCCAGCATTGCCAGGAGTGTCCCCTGAGCACAGTCAGGAGTAAGCCCTGAGCACTGCCAATGTGGCCCCCAAACCAAACCAAATAAAGAAGCAGAAATGAGTGAACCCCCGTTCACCCAGCAGAAGTGTTGCGGCTCAGACTTCCTGGCTCAGACTTCCTGCAGTTTCCTAATTCTGAGCTTTCTCCCAGCCCGTGGATCAAGCCCCTTTTAAACAGAAGAACGAGGAGCCAGAGAGATAGTCCAGGGGTCCCCGCGCTTGCCTGCATGCAGCTGACCCTGGTTTTAGCTCTGGCACCACATATGGTTCCTCAAGCATCTCCAGAGAGAACCCTGAGCACCAGGGGGTGTGGACCCCCCACCCAGGAGAAGAAAAGAACTGTAAACCACACCTCTCCGTATGGAATAGTGATCACATTGCGTCTCAGCTGTCCTCAGCATCACAAACCATTTGATTTTACTCTTTTTTTTTTTTGCTTTTTAGGTCACACCCGGCAATGCACAGGGGTCATTCCTGGCTCATGCACTCAGGAATTACCCCTGGCGGTGCTCAGAGGACCATATGGGATGCTGGGATACGAACCCGGGTCGGCCGCATGCAAGGCAAACGCCCTACCCACTGTGCTATCACTCCAGCCCCATTTGATTTTACTCTTTAAAAAAAAAAAAAATCCTGGGGCTGAAGCAATAGCACAGCGGGGAGGCTGCCTTGCACGCAGCTGACCCGGGTTCGATTCCCAGCATCCCATATGGTCCCCTGAGCACCGCCAGGACTCATTCCTGAGTGCAAAGCCAGGATTAACCCCTGAGCATCGCTGGGTGTGACCTAAACAAAACAAAACAATCCATTTCAGGGGCCAGGGTAATAGCACAGTGGGGAGGGTGTTTGCTTTGCAGTTGGTCAAGCCAGGTTCAATCCCCACCATCCCATGGGGTCCCCTGAGCACCCACCGCCAGGGGTGATTCCTGGATGCAGAGCCAGGAGGAAATCCTGAGCATTGCTGGGTGTGACCCAAAAAGCAAAAAAATAATAATAATAATAATTTCAGGGGGCTGGAGAGATAGTACAGTGGGGAGGACACTTAGTTCACATTCTGCATGGTTCCCAGAGACCCACCGGGGGGGATCCCTGAGCACAGAGCTTCCTCAGCCCTCCAGAGCACTGCTGCATGGACCAAGAAAAAAAAAAAAACACCCAAATTAAGGGGCCAGAGCAGGGGCTGGAGTGATAGCATAGCGGGTAGGGTGTTTGCCTTGCACGTGGCCGACCCGGGTTCGATTCCCAGCATCCCATATGGTCCCCTGAGCACCGCCAGGGGTAATTCCTGAGTGAAGAGTCAGGAGTAACCCCTGTGCATCACCGAGTGTGACCCAAAAACCAAAAAAAAAAAAAAAAAAAGGGGCCAGAGCAATAGCACAGCGTGTTTGCCTTACACATGGCTGACCTGGGTATGATCCGCGGCATCCCATATGGTCCCCTGAGCACCACCAGGAGTAATTCCTGAGTGCAGAGCCAGGAGGAACCCCTGAGCATCGCTGGGTGTGACCCAAAATGCAAAAAAAAAAAAAAAAATTAAGAAAATTATTTGGTCTAGGGGGCTGGAGCGATAGCACAGCGGGTAGGGCATTAGCCTTGCACACTGCCGACCCGGCTTTGAATCCCAGCATCCCATATGGTCCCCTGAGCACCGCCAAGGGTAATTCCTGAGTGCAGAGCCAGGAGTAACCCCTGTTCAATCCCGGGTGTGACCCAAAAAACCAAAAAAAAAAAAAAAAGATTTGGTCTAGAACATTATTATTGTTTTAAACAATTAACATGATTTACAAAAGTGTTAACGTTTACGATTTTTTTGTTTGTTTGTTTGGGGGCCACACCTGGCGATGTCCAGAGCTTACTCCTGGCTCAGTGTTCAGGAATCCTGGTGGTGTCAGGGGACCTTATGGGAATCCCAGGGATCAAACCCAGGTTCGCCAAGTGCAAGGCAAATGCCCTATGTGCTGTACTCCAGCCCCCAAAGTTCAGGGTTTAAATGAACAAAGTTACTGGCCCTCTAATGCCTTAAAGTGCCCCAGATCTTCACTTTTTTTTTTTTTTGGTCACATCACATCTGGTGATGCTCAGGGGTTAATCTTGGCTCTGCACTCAGGAATTACTCCTGGCGGTGTTGGGGGGACCCTACGGGATGCCAGGAATCGAACCCAGGTCTCGAATGTGGGTCGGCCACATGTAAGGCAAATGCCCTACCCACTGCACTATGGCTCCAGCTCACCTTCTACTTGTTTTTATGTCACCTCTAGGGCTCTCATCTCTCCCATGCGTCTCCTCCCTGCCTACCCACCCCCACCTCTCTCTCTCTCTCTCTCTTTTTTTTAACTATTATGGCTAGATGATATTTTCACTGACACACTGAAATACTTAGGCTGGACATAACTGGAGCAGAACAAACTTTCTGTTCATGCTTTTAGAGATGAATCACTGACCTGCCCCAATTAAAAATGTTCACTGGCTTTCATAATTGCGTTTTAAAGCAGAAGTACTCCCACTCAGCCGCCGAGAAAAAAAACCGCACACCCCCTCATTCCTTCATTTAATCTATTTTCCAATGAATTATTTACTTATTAGTGTTTGGGTTGGGCTGGAGCGATAGCACAGCAGTTGGGCTTTAGCCTTTCACACCGCTGACCCGTGTTTGATTCCTCCGCCCCTCTCGGAGAGCCCGGCAAGCTACCGAGAGTATGGAGCCCACACGGCAGAGCCTGGCAAGCTCCCCATGTGTATTGGATATGCCAAAAACAGTAACAAGAAGCCTCTCAATGAGAGATGTTACTGGTGCCCGCTCGAACAAATCGATGAGCAACGGGATGACAGTGTTTGGGCTACATCCATCCATGTTCAGGGCTTCCTCCTAGCTCTGCACTCAGGGATCACGCCTGGTGTGAGGGCTGGGAGACTCTGAGACGCTGGGAGTTGAACGTGGGCCAGTGGCCCTGTGACAGGTAAATGCTTCCTGATGTACTATTGCTCTGGCACCCTTAATTTTATTCTTCAGTTGTGGCTTTTCCATTCCTTGCAGGGGTGGGAATGTGTGCTCTGGGAGTCACGTAAGGCCCTTGAAAGCCTGTGGACTGGCCCGGAGCGTGAGGGACGGACACGAATGTTCCAGTCGGCTGCCCAGGTCCAGTCACCTGTAGTATAAGGGCTGCAGGTGATGTTCTTGTTTTGGTTTGGCTTGGGGCCACACCTGTGGCACTCAGGGGTTCCTCCTGGCTCTGCACTCGGAAATTCGTCCTGGTGGTACTCGGGGGATTATATAGGATGTCGGGGGTCGAACCCTGGTAGGCAACATCCAAGGCAACTGCTCTATCTGCTGTGCAATTGCTCCAGCCCTGCTGGTGATGGTTTTTTTTTTTTTTTCTTTTTGGGTCACACTAGCGATGCTCAGGGGTTACTCTTGGCTCTGCACTCAGGAATTACTCCTGGCAGTGTTGGGGGACCATATGGGATGACAGGAATCAAACCGGGGTCTGCAGTGTGCAGGGCAAATGCCCTACCCGCTGTACTATCACTCCAGCCCCTGCTGATGTTTTTTGGGTTTTTGGGTTTTTTTTTTTGGGGGGGGGGTGATCACACCTGGCGATGCTCAGGGGTTACTCCTGGCTCTGCGCTCAGGAATTACTCCTAGCGGTGCTCAGGGGCCCCTATGGGATGCTGGGAATCGAACCCGGGTAGGCCGCGTGCAAGGCAAATGTCCTACCTGCTGTGCTATTGCTCCAGCCCCGCTGCTGGTGATGTTTTAAGCATCCACATAATCCATGGCCCAAACAACTCCCCCATTCCAGCCGGAGGCTTCCTTGCTCTCTGAGACTAGAACATTCCGATTTGTTAAGTTGCTTTTGGACTGACAGGTAAATTAATTTTGCTATTGCCGTTAATTTATAATGGGAAAAATGTTGAGGTGGGCGGAGTAAGAGGAGACCACATCGCATGAGGCCACTTTAGCAGAACCTAGTTTGATCCCCCCGACAAACACAGTTGTGAGAACAGAACCAGGAGTAGACCCTGAGGACCGCCAGGTCCAACACAGACACACTACACACACACACACACACACACACACACACACACACACACACACACACACACACACACTGAACATTCCTAGACCCTGAAAACACCTACTGAAAACAGCAAACAGGAATATCCTACCATCAAGAAATAGGGGGTTGGGGACTGGAGCGATAGCACAACGGGTAGGGCTTTTGCCTTCCATGGGAGTGACCCGGGTTCAATTCCAGCATTCCATATGGTTCCCCGAGCACCGCCAGGAATAATTCCTGAGTGCAGAGTCAGGAGTAGCCCCTGAGCATCGCCAGGTGTGACCCAAAAAGCAAAAAAAAAAAAAAAAAAAAAAAAGAAAGAAAGAAAGAGAGAGAGGGGGGCCGGAGCGATAGCACAGCGGGTAGGGCGTTTGCCTTGCACGCGGCCGACCCAGGTTCGATCCCTGGCATCCCATATGGTCCCCCAAGCACTGCCAGGAGTAATTCCTGAGTGCAAAGCCAGGAATAACCCCTGAGCATCGCTGGGTGTGACCCAAAAAGCAAAAAAGAAAGGAAGAAAGGAAGAAAGAAAGAAAGAAAGAAAGAAAGAAAGAAAGAAAGAAAGAAAGAAAGAAAGAAAGAAAGAAAGAAAGAAAGAAAGAAAGAAAGAAAGAAAGAAAGAAAGAAAGAAAGAAAGAAAGAAAAGGAAATGGGGGATTATGGGACTGGACCAATAGTACAGTGGGGAGGGCATTTGCCTTGCATGCGGCCAACCTGGGTTCAATCCCTGGTACCCCATATGGTCCCACAAACACCACCAGGCATGACCCACAAAGCCAAAGGAAAATAATATGGGGGATTGTGCATATCTACGTATTTGGTGCCTCCAGGTCTGCTGTTATAGAAATCTCAGCAAGAATCAGTCACAGGCATTTGGGGGAGGAGAGCCAAGTTTATTCACAAACGCCAACGCGCCCTGGCTCATGCCAAAACGGGTGGAGCCCTGAATGCCGTTCACAAACGCTTATGTAGGTTACACGCAGAGTTCACGGATTCTACGGGAACAATTTTCACATCTAGTATACACGATGGGGGGCTAACGGATGAATGCTGGGACAGTCCAGGCTCCACGCGCCCTGTTTTAGGCTCCGCAGAGACGTTGACTAATTGCTTCTGTGACCCTGTTCCGTTCCTGCTTAAGCAGTCAGATCAGTCTGGCTCTCCAGGACTTTGTGATTTACGGCCTCTTCATCTCTGCCCGGCGCCCAGGATGGGGAACTCAGAGCTCCTGCCTCAAGCTTCCTGCTCCAAAATAACCGGGAACATCTATTTTTTTTTTCTTTTTGGGTCACACCTGGCTATGCACAGGGGTTACTCCTGGCTCTGCACTCAGGAATTACCCCTTGCGGTGCTCAGAGGACCATATGGGATGCTGGGAATTGAACCTGGGTCGGCCACATGCAAGACAAACGCCCTCCCTGCTGTGCTATAGATCCAGCCCCTATTGTTTATTATTTTAAATATGCGTGTACGTGTGAGTGTGTGCATGTGTGCATGCACGCGCATGTGTGTGTGTGTTAGGTTAGATAAACTAATCTAGATTAGATGCAGGATAAATTAATCTTGTGGGAACAATTTTCTCATCTAACACAATACATAATGATTGGTACAGTTGGTGATTAATCCATTAACACACACATATATCATGCATACAAATGCAATCATGCACAAGATCATGAAAAACAATCTATGTACTGGTTTATATTTTGCTTTTTGGGAAAAAGTGTTTCTGGGGAAATACAAGTAAGTACCTCTAGATTTTTTTGCTTGGGGCCATACCCTGTGATGTTCAGGGGTTTCTCCTGACCAGCTTGGGGGGCCATAGGGCATGCCAGGGCTGAACCCTGGCTGGCAGCATGCAGGCAAGCGTCCCATTCACCGTATTATCTCTCCAGCTCCAACCTCTGTCTCATCCGGCCCCAGGCTGAAAAGCTTTTAAGTTGACCACAAACACATTTGATTGAACTGTGTGTCTTGGAGCTGGAGAGATAGGGCAGCAGGTAGGATGCTTGCCTGGCATGTAACCGACCTGGGTTCAATCCCTGGCACTCCATGTGGTCTTTTGAGCCTGCCAGGAATGATCCTTGAGCACAGAGCCAGGAGTAAGCCCTGAGCACAGCTGGGTATGACCCCCCCCCCGCAAAAAAAAAAAAAACTAACTAAACCAAACTAAATTGTGCTTCTATTACCCACATATTCTGGCAATATGTGGGTAATATGAGGAACCAGAGACCAAAATCCGGGCCTCCTCCTGCACAAAAAACATGGTCTCCAGGGGCCGAAGAGATAATATAGTGGGTAGAACGCTTGCCTTGCACACAGCAGACCCGGGGCTGCCCTGAGCACCCCCAGAAGTGAGTGCAGAGCCAGAAGTTACCCCTGAGCACCCCGGGGTGTGACCTCGGAACAAAACAAACAGACAGGGTCCGGAGTGATAGCACAGTGAGTAGGGCATTTGCCTTGCACGCAGCAGACCCAAGTTCGATTCCCAGCATCCCATAGGGTCCCCTGAGCACCGCCAGGAGTGATTCCTGAGTGCAGAGCCAGGAGTAACCCCAGTGCATCACCGGGTGTGACCCAAAATGCAAAAAAAAAAAACCCAAAAAAAAACAAAAAAAAACACAGACAAATAAGTTCTCCAGCCTTAAACACTGTAATTCCCAGTCCCTGTTTTCTTTTTCTGAGTTGTAAAACTGTCAGGCTTTGATTAATCCTCATGGACTAATTTTAGGACATAGTGGTTTGGACTCACTTCCCAGCAACAGCGTCAACCGAAGCCCTGAGGGACGCGTCTGAGCCCCTGCCAGCATATTGATCCGAGTGTCTGCTGTGTCTCCTGCACGGCTGCGCGGCCAGAGCCCCAGCAAAGGGTGAAGGCCGGACCGCACCTGTGTTCCAGAGGGGAGGTTCCAACTCCCCTGTGCATCTCCTTGCCATTGGCTGATTGGTCTGGGGGCCAAATGGGATGCCGGGGATTAAACCCGGGTTGGCCACATACAAGGCAAACACTTTACCTGCTGCCCTATAGCTCCGGCCCCGAGAAAGATGCTCTTTTTTTTGGGGGGGTCACACCCGGCAATGCACAAGGGTTACTCCTGGCTCTGCACTCAGGAATCACTCCTGGCTGTGCTCAGGGGACCCTATGAGATGCTGGGATTCGAACCCGGGCCGGCCACATGCAAGGCAAACGCCCTACCCACAGTGCTATCACTCCAGCCCCAAAGATGCTCTTGACTGGAGATGACAGGGCTTAAGATGCTTGCCTTGCAACTGACGGACCCCAGTGCCACCTCTGGTACCCCAAATGGTCCCCAAAGCACCACCAGGAGTGATCTCTGAGCACAGACCCAGGAATAAGTCTTGAATGCCACAAGTGTGACTCTAACATAAAATTAAAAGGGGGGGGCAGGTGTTTTTTGTTTCCTAACAAGGCACAAAGAACCCCAAGCCCTTTATACAGCCCTGGCACCCTGGCATGGATGCCCACAGCCTTACTCAGCCCAGTCTGGCACCTAGTCTCCCCTCCGAAGCCGGGACTCGGGGCTGTCTCCTGCTCCCATGGCGCTTGTATTTCCTTCATCATCCTGTCTTAGCCTTTCCCGTCAGCCCATAAACAGGCTTTTAAGGCAGAGTTCTCCAGCCATTTGGAGAAATCTGATAGGAGCCATTAAAACCCCTTAATCCAATTGAAAAAAACAAATCTTACTCCTGTTGATTCTAGAAATTAAGAGATTTTTTTTTTTCCTGCGCAGAAATGGGATCTGGGTCTGTAGGGAAAGCGTTTTCCCTGAGTCACATCCTGCATCCTTCACTGCCACTATCACTGTCATCCTGTTGCTCATCGATTTGCTCGAGCGGGCACAAGTAACGTCTCCATTGTGAGACTTGTTACTGTTTTTGGCATATCGAATATGCCATGGGTAGTTTGCCAGGCTCTGCAGTGCGGGCGGGATACTCTTGGTAGCTTGCCGGTTCTTCGAGAGGGACGGAGGAATCGAACCCGGGTCGGCTGCATGCAAGAAGAATGCCCTACCCACTGAGCTATCGCTCCAGCTCCGGCCCCGCCATCCTTAGCCTGAAGAATTAAATTCTTTTTCTTTGGGGGGGGGGTCACACCCAGCTATGCACAGGGGTTACTCCTGGCTCTGCACTCAGGAATTACTCCTAGTGGTGCTCAGGGGACCATATGGGATGCTGGGAATCGAACCCGGGTCGGTAATGTGCAAGGCAAACGCCCTACCCACTGTGCTATCACTCCAGACCCAAGAATTGAAATTCTTTTGATTTTTTTAAATTTCTTTTGAGGGAGGGTGTTAGTTTGCAGGTGTCTATGCTTAGGGCTTATCCCTGGTTCTGTGTGGAATCATTATTGGGGTGCTTGGTGCTTGGGGGTTCACACACAATACTAGGGAATCAAACCAAGGTTGGCTACACATAAGGCAAGCACCTTAACTGCTGTATTATCTCTGTGACCCCCGCCTGACATTCTATTTTTGTGGGGATTGTCCTGGCCACCCAGCAGTTCTTAGGGGACCCTGTGGTGCTAGAGATCAAAGTAGGCTTGGCCACAAGCAAGGGTGTGACTTAGCTCCTTAACTCTCTCTCATCCCCAGAAATAAAATTCTTTTGTGCTGCATGGCGGTGGGGACATCAGGGCCACAAATAGCATTGTGTTGGGGTTGAAGCGATAGCACAGCAGGTAGGGCATTTGCCTTGCACACCACCGACCCAGGTTCGATTTCCAGCATCCCATATGGTTCCCTGAGCACCGCCAGGAGTCATCCCTGAGAGCAAAATCCTTGAGAATCGCCAGATGCGACCCCAAAAGAAAAAATAATAATAATAATAAAATTAAATTTAAAAAAATAAGAGAGTGGGGCTGGAGCAATAGCACAGTGGGTTTGCCTTGCACACGGCCGACCCGGGTTCGATTCCCAGCATCCCATATGGTCCCCTGAGCACCGCCAGGGGTAATTCCTGAGTGCAGAGCCAAGAATAACCCCTGTGCATCACCGGGAGTGACCCAAAAAGCAAAAAATAAAATAAAATAAAATAAAAAAATAAATAAAATAAAAAATAAGAGAAAGTTTACAAGCCCACTGAGCTCACTCAGGAAATCCTCAGACAAGGACTTGAATAAACCCATGGATGAGGAAACAGTACAAAGGTTAAGGCACTTGGGGTTTCTTGGTTTTGTTTTTCTTTTTCAGGTCACACTTGGCAATGCTCAGGGGTTCCTCCGGGCTCTGCACTCAGGAATTACTCCTGGCGGTGCTCAGGGGATGTTGGGGATTGAACCCAGGTTTGCCATGTGCCAGGCAAACGCCCTCCCTGCTGTGCTATCACTCTGGCCCCTAAGACACTAGTTGAACACGCTGTTCCTCCCCTAATCCACATCTGAGCACCACCAGGTGGTGCCCTGGAGCTCAGAGGCAGAGATGCTCCTGAGCACTGTGAGGTATGCCCCCCCAAAAAAAAACAAAAAAAAATTTTTTTACTAGTCAATGATTCTATTTTTTAATTTTAGGGTCTATTTGATCTTGTTTGCACCACTGGGATGGAAGGCAAAGGAACCTGTGCTTTCTCACTGTGCCACATCCCAGCCCAGTTGGGGATCATAACAGCCCAGCCACCCCCTCCCCACTTCTGGGAAATAGCCACCATGTACCATAACAGAGATGGTCTGGACTGAGCACTAAAAGCTTTTCCAATAAGCATAAAAGATGGTTGAGGGCAAAGACCTCTAATTAGATACTAATTATCCCACAGAAGAAGAGTCGGTGCTGGGTAATAAACACTTCACTTTTCCTTTTGATTTTGGGCTACTCCCTCTGGGTTCAGGACTTACTCCCGTTTCTGTATGCAGGGATCACTCCTGTTGGGGTCCTGGGGACCCTACTGGGTGCCAGGGATGACACCCAGGTCAGATGTTTGTTTTGTTTTGCTTTTTTTTTTGCTTTTTGGGTCACACCTGGCGATGCACTGGGGTTACTCCTGGCTCATGCACTCAGGAATCACCCTCGGCGGTGCTCAGCCTGGGCTGGGGGGCGGGAAGTGGGGGCGCCCTTGGCTCGGATCTTGCCAGCGGGTGCCCTCCCGGCGCCCTGGCCCCATCCTGGGCCCTGCGCCAGCTCCAAGCCCGAACTCAGCACCCTGGACAGGGCCTGCGCCTCCGCGGGCGCCCAGCCTCTGGGCCGCAGGAGTCCGGTAGGGGAACTGGTCACACGCCACCGCCCTTCCCTGCCGAGACTCCCCCAAGTCGGGTCCCCCTCGGCCTCTGTACCGTCACCATCTGCCTGCTCCTTTTTTTTTTTTTTGCGTTTTCGGTCACACCCAGCGATGCTCAGGGGTTCCTCCTGGCTCTGCACTCAGAGCGGTGTTCTGGCGGTGCTCGGGGGACCCCATGGGATGCTGGGAATCGAACCCGGTCAGCCGCGTGCAAGGCAAACGCCCTCCCTGCTGTGCTATTGCTCCATCCCACTGCATGGTCCTTTCTCTGTGCTCATGGCTCCTGAACTCAGTCCGTTCTTCCTGACCGTAACCGGCAGTATTATTAGTGATAGGCATGGTTATCCATCCCCCCCAACCCCAGCCCCTAGTGTCCCCTTTCCTTGGGGGCCTTCAATAGGCTACAGAGCACCCCCCCCCCGCCAAACCCGCTCAGTGGAGAAAGGGATGAGACGCAGGAGATTCAGACTAGCCCCTCCCCCATCTTTCTGCAGCTGCCCACCAATGACCCGGGTCTGTGGACCCCTCCCCAACCTCCACGCCTGTCTTCACTCCTCCTCCTCCTCCTTGGGATTCCGTGATTTGAACGTTTCCATGCTTCGCCCAGCCCCACTTCAATGATCAGGACATGCCCCAGTCCAGCCGTGGCTTACAGCTATAGAGGCAGAACTGGCTTCCATCCGTGACACCCCTTATGACACTCCTGATCCCCAAAGTCATCCCTGTGCACAGAGCCATGAGTAAGCCCTGGGTGTGGCCCAAATGACCAAAACACAAAACCAATCCCCAAACATAAACACATATTCCCTTTTTTTTTTTTTTCCTTTTTGGGTCACACTCAGCATGCTCAGGGGTTCCTCCTGGCTCATGCACTCAGGAATTACTCCTGGCGGTGCTCGGGGGACCCTGTGGGATGCCGGGGATCGAACTCAGGTTGGCCACGTGCAAGGCAAACGCCCTCCCTGTTGGACTATCATTCCGGCCCCAAATATGTTTTTTTTCTTTTTTGCTTTTTGGGTCACACCCAGCGATGCTCAGGGGTTATTCCTGGCTTTGCACTCAGAAATTACTCCTGGCAGTGCTTGGGGGACCATATGGGATGCTGGGGATCGAACCCGGGTCGGCCGAGTGCAAGGCAAACGCCCTACCCGCTGTGCTATTGCTCCGGCCCCAGGAGTAGAACTTTTCCTTGGGAGGTTCCCCTTTATTTTGGCGTGGGGGTGGGGTGCTGATCACACCTGGCGATGCTCAGGGGTTACTCCTGGCTCTGATAAAGGCCTGAAGAGAAAGCTAGCTTTGCCAGGCCAGAGAGAGAAACCTTAGTATCCAAAGTCTGACCGTTATTTCCAGAGAAGACACTGATCTAAGACTTCCGACGGAAATCTTCTCTTCCAGAATCAGATCTTTCTGCTCAGACCTTTCATGTTGAAAGAGGGGGCTTTCTCAAGGCTGATGGGGAAGAGACTCAGGTGGGTTGAAGAGAGGCTGATGGAGAAGAAGCAGAGAAGCAGAGATGGTTAAAAGAAGAAAGAACGCAGGGGTGTGGGGAGAGATACTACAGCCAGTAAGGTGTTTGATTTGAATGCGGCTGATACAGGTTCTATTCTTGACTCCTCATCATTGTATCACTGTTGTCTAGTTGCTCATCGATTTGCTCGAGTGGGCACCAGTAACCTCTCATTCATCCCTGTCGCATTCAGGGTCAGGGGAATGAGGCCCATTATTGTTATTATTTTCGGCATATTGAATATGCCACGGGTAGCTTGCCAGGCTCTGCTGTGCGAGATTCTGCATTACTCTCTTCTGGGATCTTTGTTTTATAGTCTCTGGATCTTGGCCACTGATGAGATTACATGGCACTGGGGGCAGTTTGTGGGTGTGACTGCCAAGCTACTGGAAAACTGGGGATCTGGGTGGAGGAGGCTTCGTCCAGATTCGAGCAGGCTTGGAGATCTCAGTCCTGGGTCCCACACATCTGGGTTCCTCTGTCGGTTCCTTCATGGGTGAGGTTCGTCCAAGCGTGTGGAGAGTGGCCTTGAGCATGGCTGTGGCTGCGTTCTGGAGGTTTTCAGCTGCCGGGACTCTGCTTGGGGAAGGGAGGGAAACCCAACCCACCTCGCTCTGAGGTGAAGACAGCCTGGCGCAGAGGCAGGAGATTTGACTCCCCATATGGCACCCTAATCCTTCCAGGAGTGATCCCTGAGCACCGTGACGGGAGTAAACTCTGAACACAGGCCAGGTGTGGCCTAAGAACATTTAAAAAAAAATAAAGGGAACCAGTGACTGAAAATGCCAGGCTTTAAGGGGTTGGGACTGGGCTGTCCCTTCCCATCCCCCCGCCCCTCCAGGGTCCCAACTGTCACACCCACAAATGAACTCCCTCCAGGTGCCATTTAAGTGCATTAAGGACCATGATCCAGAGACTTATAAATGAATCTCGTAACCGAGCAGCTGACTGCAGAGATGGCTCCAGACCCCAATTATATGAATTTTTAGAATCTTAGGAGCATGTGGTCACTTTTGCAGTCAGTTGTGGGATATCTCATACTTTTTTTTCTTTTTTTGTTGAATCACTGTGAGATTTTTATTTATTTATTTATTGAATCACCATGTGGAAAGTTACAAAGCTTTCAGGCTTAAGTCTCAGTTACACGATGCTCGAACACCCATCCCTTCACCAGTGCACAAATTTCACTACGAAGAACTACAGTAAACCTCCCTCCACCCCCCACACCTTCCCAGCCCCCCACCCTGCCTGTGAATCACTCTGAGATTGACCCTTACAGACATCTTATATTATTCATAACAAGCAATCACTTGTATCACTTGTCTTCCTGTTGATCTTTGATTTGCTTGAGCAGGCACAGTAACGTCTCCATTTGTCCCTGTCACGTGCTAGTGTAGCCCAATGATATCTGCTCGCTCCAGGAACAGGAAGAGCCTCAAACCGTTCATTCAGGGTTTTGACGAATACAAAATAAATTACCTAGCCTGTGGGGCTGGCTTGAGTGGTGGTGGGACATTTCAAAATAATGGTGGTGGGAAGGTGCAATGGTGGTGGGATTGGTGTTGAAATATTAAATTCCTGACGATGCTCAGGAATCACTCCTGGCAGTGTGGGATGACCCTTTGGGAGGGACCAGAGAGATAGTACAGCAGGGAGGGCATTTGCCTTGCACGCAACCGATCCAGGCTCGATCCCTGGCATCCCATATGATCTCCCAAGCACCTCCAGGAGTAATTCCTGAATGTAGAGCCAGGAGGAACCCCTGAGCATTGCTGGGTGTGGCCCAAAAAGAAAAAATAATAGTGAATGGAATCAATTAATGTGAACAACTTTATGAAAATAAAATTAAAATAAGAGAGAAAGCAAAGGAAAAATCCTGTTTCAAATAATAACACTATTTAAAAAGCACACAGGTTTGATCACCAGCATCCCCTATGGTCCCCCAAGCACCACCAGGAGTGATTCCTGAGTGCAGAGCCAGGAATAAGCCCTGAGCATGGTCTGGTGTGACACGAAAAGCCAAACAAAACACTCTGGGCTAGAGAGATAACTGTGGCAGGTGTGGTGTTTGCTTTGCACGCGGTCATCCAGGGTTCAATCCCTGGAACCCTACATAATCCCTCAGGCACTGTCAATAGTGATCCCTGAGCATTACAAGATGTGGTTCAAAAGACAAAAACAAGTGAAATAAAGGGGGCTGGAGAGCACAGAGCCCCGGCGCCGCGCCCGAACCAACTGCCTTCTCGGCGCCGCGCTTCTCAGCTCTCCGCCCCTCCTTCCCGCGGCGCTCCCGGGACCATGACCGATCCCCGCGTGAGGCAGATCAAGATCAAGACCGGCGTGGTGAAGCGCTTGGTCAAAGAAAAAGTGATGTATGAAAAAGAAGCCAAACAACAAGAAGAAAAGATAGAAAAGATGAAAGCAGAAGATGGTGAAAATTATGCCATTAAAAAACAGGCTGAGATCCTGCAAGAGTCCCTTATGATGATTCCAGACTGCCAGCGCAGGTTGGAAGCCGCACATACTGACCTTCTGCAAATACTAGAGAGTGAAAAAGACTTGGAAGAAGCTGAAGAATATAAAGAAGCACGATCAGTACTAGATTCAGTGAAATTAGAAGCATGAAGACTTTCTATACAGGGTGTTTTTGTGCATTTTAGCCCAGAATCCGTCCATTCCATAATTCGTTATTTTACCACTGCTCTGTGTTCAAGTAGGATGAGAATCTAATTATAGATATTTCTGACAGAAGCAAAGTCTGTTTGAAATTTAAATACTTTGCCTCATAACTGGATTGAGTTAAAAACAAGATTTTTTTTTTTAAGTAAACTTCCTAAAAAAAAAAAAAAAGGGGGGGGCTGGAGAGATAGTACAGAAGGCAGGGCGCTTAAACCCGAGCATGCAATCAATGTGGGCTCAGTCGATCCCTGATACTGCATGTAGTCCCTCTCCCTACCCCCCGGCTGGCCAGGAGTGATCCCTGAGGTTAGGGCCATGAGTAAGCCAGGAGCACAGCTGGTGTGGACCCCCAAAAACCAAAAAGTGGGGCTGGAGAGATAGCATAGCGGGTAGGGCATTTGCCTTGCACGTGGCCAACCCGGGTTCGATTCCCAGCATCCCATATGGTCCCCTGAGCACCGCCAGGAGTAATTCCTGAGTGCAGAGCCAGGAGTGACCCCTGTGCATCACCAGGTGTAACCCAAAAAAGAAAAAAAAAAACCCAAAAGTGAAAAAAGTAGGGGCTGAAGCAATACCCAATGGGTAAGGCATTTGCCTTGCAAGAGACAGGAGTAACCCCTGAGCATCACCAGGAGTGACCCTCACCACCTCCTACCATCCCCGAAAGAAAGTGAAATAATAAATCTTCAGGGGCTGGAGCGATAGCACAGCAGGTAGGTGGACCCTGGTTCGATTCCCAGCATCCCTGAGCACTGCCAGGAGTGATTCCTGAGTGCAGAGCCAGGAGTAACCCCTGTGCATCGCCGGGTATGACCCAAAAAGCAAAAATAATAATAATGATAATCACTGTCACTGTCATCCCGTTGCTCATCAATTTGTTCAAGCGGGCACCAGTAACATCTCTCATTGCGAGACTTATTGTTACTGTGTTTGGCATATCCAATACGCCACTGGTAGCTTGCCAGGCTCTACCGTGCGGGTTTGATACTCTCGGTAGCTTGCCGGGCTCTCCGAGAGGGGCGGAGGAATCGAACTCTGGTCGGCCACGTGAAAGGCGAACGCCCTACCGCTGTGCTATCGCTCCAGCCCAATAGTGATAATAATAATAATAATAATAATAATAATAATAATAATAATAATAATAATAATAATAATAAATCTTAAAAGGGTAGAGTCCAAATGAAGACACTTCCTTACATGATCCATCACGGGCCTTGTATAGGGCCCCCCAGCACGGCCAGAAGTGACACCCCCAGGCACAGAACTGGAAGTAGCTCCATTTGTGACCTGAACTAACCCCCACCCCCACCCCCCAACAAAGAGCGGCTTCCCAGACTGGATTGCAAGCAGGCCCTGCCCACCTGCTCCTCAGCCGGAACAGAGGGGGGCTGAGAAATCCCACTAAGACAGAAAGTAACAGTAATTAAAAGGCTTGGCCCTCTCAGTGAGCAGCTGGGGAGTTAATTAGCTTTGCCATGGACACAGAGAACTTCCTGGGACCTTAGCGTTGTCTGTTTATCAGATTACAGGGCCAGTGTCTACTGACCGCTTATCGCCCTGACAACCTCAGCTGCCGGGCAGCACACGGGAACAGGCTCCTCTTCATGTTCCCAGTATGTAGGTGATGAATGTGTCTCTCCAAAGAGAATCGTTTTTCCTTATTTTGGGGGGGGCAGGGATGTGTGGGCCACACCTTGTGATACCCAGCGGTTACTCCCGAGGGTGCTCAGAGGACCATATGGGATGCTGGACATTGAACCTTGTTCACTGTGTCCGAGGCAAATGCCCTGCCTGTGTACCACTGCTCTGGCCCCAGGGAATGATGTATTTTGCTTTGTGGGCCACACCTGGCAATGCTCAGGGCTTCCTCCTGGCTCTGTACTCAGGAATTACCCCTGGTGGTGCTCGGGGGACCATATGGGATGCTGTGGATCAAACCTGGGTTGACCAAGTGCAAGGCAGATGCCCTCCCCTCTGTACTATCTCTCTGGCCCACTTTGGTTTGTTTTTTTCTTTTTGGGTCACACCCAGCATTGCACAGGGGTTCCTCCCGGCTCATGCACTCCTGGCAGTGCTCAGGAGACCCTATGGGATGCTGGGAATTGAACCCGGGCCTGCCGAGTGCAAGGCAAACACCGTCCCCGCTGTGCTATCACCCCAGCTCCCCATTTTGATCTTCTGATCTGGTTTTTCTTCATGCTTTTCCACAATATGGCCTGTACCTCCAGGATGGCTTACCATCCTGGAGCCACACTTGACGATGCTCAGGAATCACTCCTGGCAGTGTGGGATGACCCTTTGGGATGCCAGGGATCGAACCTGGGCCAGCTGCATGCAAAGCAAGTTCTTTACCCACCGTCCTATCGCTCCAGCCCCGAGGCAGGGACATTTTATATTTACTAGGTGTGTAAATTTGCTGTTTTTTTTGTTTGTTTGTTTTTGTTTTTTTGCTTTTTGCATCACACCTGGCGATGCACAGGGGTTACTCCTGGCTCTGCACTCAGGAAATACCCCTGGCGGTGCTCAGGGGACCCTATGGGATCCTGGGAATTGAACCCAGGTTGGCTGCGTGTAAGGCAAACACCCTACCCGCTGTGCTATTGCTCCAGCCCCCTGCTGTTATTTTTTTTTGCTTTTTGGGTCACACCCGGCGATGCACAGGGGTTACTCCTGGCTCTGCACTCAGGAATTACCCCTGGCGGTGCTCAGGGAACCATATGGGATGCCGGGGATTGAAGCCAGGTCGGCCGAGTGCAAGGAAAACACCCTACCCGCTGTGCTATCACTGTGGCCCCTTGGTTTGCATGCTGATGACTCCTGTTTATTGTTTTGGGGCCACACCTACTTGTGCTTAGGGATCACTCCCAGAGGGGACCTAGGTGTGCCACATGCAAAGGAAACATCTCACCTGCTGTTAACATTTCTTCTGGTCCAGATGACCCTGGTTGAATTCTCAGCACTGCACAGGGTCCCCCAAGCATCACCGGGAGTGACCTCTGAGCACAGAGCCAGGAGCAGCTTTTGAGCACTACGAGGTGTGGCCCCCTCAAATAAAAATTTCTTGCTACTTTTCAGCAGGAACAACTCAAGGATTTTTGTGCCCCAGAACTGACCCGGTAAGAGGCACTATTCAGCGGCCGGAGTGATAGTTCAGTGGGTAAGGCATTTGCCTTGCACCGACTGACCTGGGTTCGATCCCCAGCACCCCATATAGTCCCCCCGGAGCACCGCCAACAGTAACCCCTGAGTATTGCCGGGTGTGACCCCCCTCCAACCCCCTCCAAAAAAAGGGGGGCATTCTTCGTCAGGAATTTTGCTGATTTCCAATCAGCATGGCTGAGGAATGACTAAAGCGTTTATTCTCCAGCAAGTTGTGTGTCCCAGTGGCTCCACCTGCTGTCTGGAAAAGGAACATCTCTTCCTCTTCCTTCCCTACATTTCATTTCATTCATTTATTTATTTATTTAGGCTTTTTGGGTCACACCCGGCAATGCACAGGGGTTCCTCCTGGCTCGGCACTCAGGAATTACTCCTGGCGGTGCTCAGGGGACCACAGGGGATGCTGGGAATCGAACCCGGGTCGGCCACGTGCAAGGCAAACGCCCTACCTGCTGTGCTATTGCTCCAGCCCCCCTCCCCTACATTTTAGAAGATGGAGCCAAGTTGGGGTGACTGGGTACTCTGCCTTCTCCCCTCACTGCTACCCAGAATCCCCCCAGGGTCGATGACCAAGTGTCTGTGACTCAGGGTTTGTTTGTATCTTCAGTTGGTGGCTGTTGGGGTCCGAGTGACAGTTCAGCAGATAGGGCATTCGCCTTGTATGCAGCCAAGCTGGGTTCTATCCTATCCTGCATCCCATTGGGTCCACTGAGCACCATGAGTGTCGCACCCCCAGGAAAAAAAAATCAAAACATAAAAACAAATACTAAGTTGGTGACTGTATATTAGTATTGCTGTTTGAATTACGTATTTTTAAGAATCCTTGTGCTTTGGGGGCCAGATAGAACAGCAGGGAAGGTAGTTGCCTTGCATGTGGCCACCCAGGATTCGATCCACAGCATCTCCAAGCACCATCAGAAGAAGCTCTTGGGCATTGCCAGGGGTGCCCCCAAAACAAAAAAGATCCTGTGCTTTAGATATAGATTTGAGAAAAAAAAATTTTTTTTGCTTTTTAGGTCACACCCGGCAATGCACAGGGGTTACTCCTGGCTCATGCACTCCAGAATCACTCCTTGTGGTCCTTTTGGGGGACCATATGGGATGCCGGGAATTGAACCCGGGTCGGCCGCATGCAAGGCAAACACCCTCCCCGCTGTGCTATCACTCCAGCCCCTCAAATTACATCTTTTTTTTTTTTTTTTTGCTTTTTGGGTCACACCCAGCGATGCTCAGGAATTACTCCTAGCGGTGCTTGGGGGACCATATGGGATGCCGGGGATCGAACCCGGGTCGGCCGCGTGCAAGGCAAACGCCCTACCCGCTGTGCTATCGCTCTGGCCCCTCAAATTACATCTTAATGGAAATATTCCAGTAGGGCAGAGCAATAGAACAACTAATGCCATTTGCCATTGGACACAGCTAACCCAGAGCCAGGAGTGAGCCCTGAGCATTGCTGGGTGTGGCCCCCAATCCCCGCCCCCCCCAAAATTTTTTTGCTGTACTGACAGATTCTAGAAACAGCTCACAGGACTAAGTACTCCGCATGCAGGAGACTTGGGTGCAATCTCCAGAACTCCATGAAAGCACCACTGGGATAATCCCAAAGCACTACACCAGGAAAGCCCCAAAGCGTAAAAGCAGCAAAAACTCCTACCCGCCCAAACCTCCATGTATATTCCCAGGTTGTTTCAGCTGCACCCCTGCATTCCAATATCTAACAAACAGGGTTTTCTTTTTATAGTAGTTAATCTAGTTCATTAGTTGGTTAATAGCTTATTAGCTGGCGAACCTGTCTTTCAGATCTGAGTGAGGAAGGGATGAGAAACCATTCTCAGCAACTGCATTGTCCACTTCTCCCTTCTTGAGATGTGTATACTTGATTAGCTAATGCTGGGATCTGTTCTGGGGCTCCTTTCCACTCTGGAGAAGCCCATGTTCTTTCTCTCCTCTTTGCCTTTTGAGTCACACCTGGCGATGCTCGGGGTTTCTTCCTGGTGATGCACTAAGGAATTAATCCAGGTGGTGCTTGGGGGACCATATGGGGATGCCGTGGGTTGAACCTGGATTGACCATATTTAAGGCAAACACCCTACCCACTGTACTCTCGCTCTGGCCCTAGTGTGCCTTTGATAGCACAGTGGGGAGGGCATTTGCCTTGCATGCCACCAGTTCTGGCCCTGGCTATCCACGTGGTCCATGAGCACTGCCAGGAGTAATTCCTGAGTGCAGAGCCAGGAGTAATCCCCAAGGATTGCCAGGTGTGACCCAAACTCACTGCAAAAGCAGATTAAAAAAAGAAGAGAACGCCAACTATTTGTACCCTGAGACTCTGATGGGGCCAATTCCTGTTTGTTGAACACAAAGCTAGTAAAAACTATGCTACCAGAACAAATGACAAAGCACAATGAGTTTTAGAGGGGTCCCAAGGCACCCAAACTTTAATAAAAATCCTTTAGACATGTTATCTGCTACAGAAGATGCAAATAACGAAAAAGTTCAGAAGCCAGAAGATCACATAATGCATGCTGCTGCTGGGGGATTATCGATGGCCCACCCCAATCCCCTATGTCCCACCTACATTCACTTCACCTCTGCAAGCATCCGGGGTGTTCTTCAGACTGGCGTGTGCTGCTGAGGATTACACCAAAAACTGGAATGGAAATGTACTGTGGGCGGAAGTCAGCTCGACGGGCTGGGGCAGCGCTTTGTTTGGAGGCGCATGTCTGACCACCAGCACCCTAAGTGGGTTTCTGGGGCCCAGAATTACAGTACAGTGGGGAGGGCATTTACCTGGCACTCAATAGACCCGGGTATAATTCCCAGCATCCCTAGGGTTCCCAGAGCACCGCCAGGAGTAATTCCTGAGTACAGAGCAAGGAGGAACCCCTGAGCATCACCAGGTGTGACCCCCACCAAAAAAAACCTTGAGCTGCTACAAGTGACCCCTAAACACCAAGCTGGGAATAGCCCCTGAACACTGCCAACCATGTCCCCTAAATAACAACCACAAAAAAAGAAACTCACGGCAGCAATATTTTTCAAGTATATTGAAGTTCTTCAAGCTATACAGATGTCTTCTAATCTACTAAGTTAGAAAAACAGATTCAAAAAAAAAAAAAAAAAAGAAAAAGATTCAAGGGGCCAGAGTGACAGATGCCACAGCATGGGGGTCGATGGTAGGCTGCCCGAGAAGACGGGGAAGGAGGCCTAAGGACTCTGCCACATCGTGCTCTTTTAGGTAATGACAAATTAAGAAATTGCTAATAAGAAACTGTGTGTAAGGAGAATCGCGGAACTGTAAGAACTAAGAAAATGTTAACGGGGACTGGGAAACTGAACCTGAGCCCTCGGTTAAACAAGGGAAGGGAGGAACAAGCTTTCCTATACCCCAACCAACCATGCTAAGGGCCCGCCAGATTGATGGGAGCATGTGAGGGCCGCAGCAACGGGCAGGATGCACCGACACTGGCTGGTTTTCCTCCCTTGGGCCCCAGAAGGCCGATGCGGGAAGGATGCAGTGACTGCTTTTGCTTTTCTTTTGCTTGTTGCCTCTGTGTCCCATCCCTGCTTCTCTGATAAGCATGTCCACAGACTGTAGCCCCCTCTCAGAGGATGAGAGACCCTCTCAGCCAAAGGGGCTCCAAGCCTCCTTCTCGTTCAACTTGGGGTCCTCTGTGCTGAGCGTCTAATAACCTCGCTCTCTTCTTCTGGGCGGTCTCTATTCATGCCTCGGCTCCCACTGGCACATGCAGTGCTCCACTTCGCTCGCCCACTTGGGTGCTCTGCTAGCTAAGGGGCTGCATTTCGCCTCTCCATGATGCTGTGCACCTCCTGTGCAGTCAGTACCGTCTCTGGTCTTAAAATCAAAGGGGCTGGAGCGATAGCACAGCAGGTAGGGCATTTGCCTTATAAGCGGCCGACCCGGGTTTGATCCCCAGCATCCCATAGGGTCCCCCAAGCACTGCTGGGAGTGATCCCTGAATGCAGAGCCAGGAGGTACCCCCGAGCATCGCTGGGTGTGACCCAAAAAGGAAAAAAATTTAAAAAAAAATGGGTCTATCTAGCGCGCCGCATATGGTCCTCTAAGCCCTGCTAGGAGTGAACCCTAAGCACTGCAGGTGTGGCCCCAAATAAAAACAGAGGCAAGGGTCACAAGAAAGAAAGAACAGCGCCAGGAAGAGAACTCACTGGCCAGGTGGGAGACGGGGTCCCATCCCCAGCTGTGGATGGTTGGCTGAGAACCACCAGGCATTCTAGCACATTCTAGTACATTCTCCGAGCAACCTGGGCTTGGCCCCAAAACAAACAAAGAACAGACATCATAGAACTTAAGGATTACCAAACAAAAGCCATGGTAGAAGAACTCAGGGGTCACCACAGTATTAGTCAATCACAATCAGCTGTCTCGGAGGCTTCTCCGCAGCTCTTATACAATGATTCTAAAATTACGATCAGCAAAGGACAGCAGGAATAAGATTATGGCTAATTGGAATCCATGTCATTAGGATTTTCCATGCTGGACGTCTCAGGAGGCTGCCTGTGGCTCCTGCAGTAACTACAGGTACACTGAAAAGCCTTCGTTCTTGTCACAGGCTAGAAAAAAGAAAAATAAAAGTGCGTGTGGGGTGAGAGGGTGGAGAGGGGGAGGCCTTTTTAAATTTCTTTTTGGGTCCCACCCAGTGATGCTCAGAGGTTCCTCTTGGCTCTACACTCAGGAATTACCCCTGGCGGTGCTCAGGGGACCTGACCCGGGTTTGACTCCCAGCATCTCTTATGGTCCCCCGAGCACCGCCAGGAGTAACCCCTGTGCATCGCTGGGTGTGACCCAAAAAGCAAAAAAAAAAAAGCATAAAATCAGTGAGTGATGACATAATGTCTTTTTTTTTGCGCGTCACACCTGGCGATGCACAGAGGTTACTCCTGGCTCTGCCCTCAGGAGTTACTCCTGGCGGTGCTCAGGGGACCATATGGGATGCTGGGAATCAAACCCGGGTCGGCCGCGTGCAAGGCAAATGCCCTCCCTGCTGTGCTATTGCTCCAGCCCCAGGTTTTTTGTTTTTGTTTTTGTTTTTTTGCGACATAATAATGTCAATGTAAAAATTTTTTTCAGGTTTGGGGTCATTAACTGGCAATGCACAAGGGTCACTCCTGGCTCTGCACTCAGAAATTACTCCTGGTGGTGCTCAGGGGACCCTCTGGGATGCTGGGGATCGAACCCAGACTGGCAGTGTGCAAGGGCAAATGCTCTCCCCACTGGACTATCTCCCCGGCCCCCTCAATGTAACATTTTCAACTAAGAGAGCACAGCAGGTAGGGTGCTTGCCTGGTACACTGACAATCTGGGACTGATCCTTGGTGACTCGTTTGTCTGAACCCGCCAGGAGTGATCTCTGAACACCGAGCCAGAGTGCTCTCTGAGCACTGCCAGGAGTGGCTCCGGAACGATGTCAACTGAGGGCTGGAGAGATAGTACAAAAAACAGAGTGCTGGGGGCCGGAGCGATAGCACAGCGGATAGGGCGTTTGCCTTGCACGCGGCCGACCCGGGTTCAATCCCCGGCATCCCATATGGTCCCCCAAGAACCGCCAGGAGTAATTAATTCCTGAGTGCAGAGCCAGGAGTAACCCCTGAGCATCGCTGGGTGTGACCAAAAAAAAAAAAAAAAAAAAAACCAGAGTGCTAGGAGTGATCCCTGAGGAACGCCAGGTGTGACCCCAAAAGAAAAAAAAATCAAAACTCCCAAACAAAAATAACCTCCCCAGGGGCTGAAGCACAGCAGGTAGGATATTTGCCTTGCAGGCAGCTAACCCGAGTTTGATCCCCAGCATCCCATAGGGTCCCCCGAGCACCGCCAGGAGTAATTCTTGAGTGCAGGGCCAGGAGGAACCCCTGTGCATCGCCGGGTGTGACCCCCCCACCCTCACCCCCCCAAAAAAAAAACCCTACCAAAAACACAAAACAGAAAAACCCACAACCCAACCCAATTCCCTGCATCTCCAGAAAACAAGGAGGTAAGAAGTTGATGACCACTGGGTGTGACCCCAAAAGCAAAAAAATAAAACAGATGGAATGTACTTGAGCCACACCCAGCAGTGCTCAGGGGCACCATCAGTGCTGAAAAGTTCAGACTTTGCTTGGGAGGCCCAGGTTCGATCTCCAAACCCAGTAGTAATTCCTGGGAGGACGTTTGCCTTGTATGCATCCGACCTGGGTTCAACCCAGCATCCCAAATGGTCTCCCGAACACCGCCAGTAGAAATTCCTGAGTGCAAAGCCAGGAGTAACCCCTGTGCATCGCCAGGTGTGACCCAAAAAAGAAAGAAAAAAAAAAAACAGAAAAAAGAAAACCCCCAACAAAAATGGGGGCTAGAAAGATAGTGCAGGGGGTTGGAGCTATAGCACAGCGGGGAGGGTCGTTTGCCTTGCACGCAGCCAACCCGGGTTCGATTCCCAGCATCCCATATGGTCCCCTGAGCACAGCCAGGGGTAATTCCTGAGCGCAGAGCCAGGAGGAACCCCTGTGCATGGCCAGGCGAGACCCAAAAAGAAAAAGAAAGGCAGCAGGTAGGCTGTTTGCTTTGTATGCAGCAAAAATCAATCTCATTGCCTGGCACATTTAGTCCCAAAGAACTAAATGCCAGGAACCCCCTGAGCACAGCTGGATGTGGCATCTGGGGTGGGGGCACACCTGGCAGTGCTCAGAACATACTCTGGCATTACTCCTGGCAGGTTCAGGCCCCCAAGGATCACCTCCACAAAAAGCAAACCCAGGAGTACTAAAAAAAAATTATATATATATTTACCTCTTCGTCCATCTTCCGCATTTCTTGAAGCTTCATGGGGAAAAAAAAAAAAGCATTGAAACAAAGTTAGATAACTTCAGGTCACACATTTTCCCTGAGAAACTGGACAATTAGTCCCACCCACATTGGAAATTCAGGACAACTACTCACTGTTTCCTTCTTTTTTTTTCCTTTTTGGGTCACACCCGGCGATGCACAGGGGACCCTATGGGATGCTGGGGATCAAACCTGGGTTGACAAGGCAAATTCTCTACCCGCTGTGCTATCACTCCAGCCCCACTGTTTGCTTTTTTTTTTTGCTTTTGCTTTTTTTTGGGTCACACCCAGCGATGCTCAGGGGTTACTCCTGGCTTTGCACTCAGGAATTACTCCTGGCGGTGCTTGGGGGACCATATGGGATGCCGGGGATCGAACCCGGGTCGGCCGCGTGCAAGGCAAACGCCCTACCCGCTGTGCTATCGCTCCGGCCCCACTGTTTGCTTCTTAACCCACATGAGCAGGCAGTAAGGATAAGGGAAAGCATTTCCCCTGGCCAGCTGCAGTGAGCGGCTCCAATTTTCACCTGTCTCCATTCCACTTTTTAATATCCCTGCAAATTCCTGGGCTCTTTCTTCTTTTTTGCTTTTTGGGTCACTCCCGGCAATGCTCAGGGGTTACTCCTGGCTTTGCACTCAGGAATTACTCCTGGTAGTGCTTGGGGGACCCTATGGGATGCCGGGGATTAAACCCAGGTCAGCCGAGTGCAAGGCAAACGCCCTCCCCGCTGTGCTATCGCTGCAGCCCCACTTGGGCCTTTTCTGAAAATGGGAATTTAACAACTTCCCCAGATCAGATTCTGCCCCAGACCTTAGCCTCACAGGAAGCCAGGAGATAAAAATTCCTGGGCAAATGGTCAAAGAGAACCTGAATCTAACTAGCCAGATGGCTCTGTAAATCCTCACATTGTCCAGGGCTGGAGCGATAGCACAGTGGGTAGGGTATTTGCCTTGCATGTGGCCGACCCAGGTTTAATTCCCAGCATCCCATAGGGTGCCCTGAGCACTGCCAGGAGAAATTCCTGAGTGCAGAGCCAGAACAACCCCTGTGCATCACTGGGTGTGACCCCCCCAAAAAAAGCAGTAATAATAATAATAATTCTCACATTCTCTCTCATTCTTGTCACTTAACAAGTGAAGACCCCAGTTTTCCTATAATCCCCCCCCCACACACATAACGAGTCATACTTAACTTAGCCCGTAAGTTCCTCCCCAGAAAGGAAAGTTATCTTTGCTACTTTCCAATTAACTTTGATATCTTGTTAGTTTTGTTTTGGGGCCACACCCGGTGATGCTCAGGGCTTACTCCTGGCTGTGTAGCCGGGAATGGCTCCTGGTGGTGTGCAGGGACCCTATGGGATGGCGGGGATCCAGTAAGGGTAGGATGCGTGCGAGGCATGAGCCCTACCCACTGCACCATCTCTCTGGCCCCTACACTTTCGATATTTTCTAACTCTTGAGAATATTGAAATCCTGGGAACTGCAGCCCAACACGGAGCTCTGTGGTCACCGTCCCTACACCAGGGCTGCCGACCCCACGGCATACACGTACCAGGTGAAACTGGCGCAGGTACTGTTTTTTGAGCCGTAACATCCGTTCCTGCAGGTTTTGCTGGACGCTCAGCAGAGTCCGTGGGCCCCTCCGCCTCCGGGTCACGGCAGACCGTACAGCCCCAATATTCCAGTCTTGGTTCTGCTGTGGCGGGGTATAGTCCAGTGGGAGTGAGGAGGGCCTGATGGTAGGGTCCAGGGTCAAATTTCTAAGGTTCCTGATCAAGTTCTCTGCAAAAACCGCAGAGGCATCTGAAAAGCGAAAACCAAAAATCGAGAGTGTGAGTGCCGATAGCCCAAACCATCTGGTCGTCGCCAGAGAGATAGTACACGCAACAGACCTGGATCCAACCTCTGGCACCCCATAGGGTCCCCTGAGCACCGCCAGGAGTGATTCCCAGGGCAGAGCCAGGAGTAACCCCTGAGCATGGCTGGGTGTGACCCTCCCTCCCAAGTAAAAATGAAATCATCAAATAGGTCTGCTGTCTAGCTTGTGAACCCTGGTTATATCAGTTCCTTGGGGGCAGCGGGTGATCTACTGCAGCCTAGGAGAAATGTGCTTTAAGAATCCACTCAGGGGGGCTAGAGCGGTAGCACAGCGGGGAGGGCGTTTGCCTTGTACACGGCTGACCCGGGTTCGACTCCCAGCATCCCATAATCCCATATGGTCCCCTGAGCACTGCCAGGAGTAATTCCTGAGTGCAGAGCCGGGAGTAAGCCCTGTGCAATGCCGGGTGTGACCCAAAAAGAAAAAAAAAAAAGAATCCACTCAGGGGGCAAGGGCTATATATAGTACAGTGGTTAGGGCTCTTGCCTTGCACACCGCTGACCCAGGTTCAATTGGTCCTCTGAGCTCCACCAGATGTGATCCTTGAATGCAGAGCCAGGAGTAAGCTGTGAGCGCTGCCAGGTGAGGATGCACCCCCCGCCAAATCCAACAAACCACTAAAGAATTAAAGAATCCACTTAGGTGATGTGACTCAGTGACCATGTGCATTTATCTGGCATGTCTGGGACCTGGTTTTGACCTCCAGCATCACACAAAAGGGGAATCCATTAAGATGACAGATGACAAACCATTTGTTTTCAAAAATAACCAATCACAAAATTCTGTCAATAAGGATTGAAGGATTCTGTCAATAAGGATAAAGAAGTAAGAATATCTGGTGGCATGGAGCTGAGAGATATCACAGCGGGGAGGGCGTTTGCCTTGCATGCGGCCAACCCGGGTTTGATTCCCAGTATCCCATAGGGTCCCCCAAGCACTGCCAGGAGTAATCCCTGAGTGCATGAGCCAGGAGTAAACCCTGTGCATCGCTGGGTGTGGCCCAAAAAGAAAAAAATATATATCTGGCTTGGGGGCTGGAGGATAGCACAGTGGGGAGGGCGTTTGCCTTGCATGCGACCAACCCCGGGTTCGATTCCCAGCATCCCATAAGACCCCCCCAGCACTGTCAGGAATAATTCCAGAGTGCATGAGCCAGGAGTAACCCCTGTGCACAGCTGGGTGACCAAAAAGCAAAAATAAACAAACACACACACACAAAAAAAATACCCTAAGTTATTGCAGTGGAAGTCCAAGTCAGCAATTCAAGCTTTTGTTGTTTTTGGTTTGGGGGCCACACCCAGTGGTGCTCTAGGCTCAATCCTGGCTCAGCCTGGTTATCACTCCAGAAAGGAGCTCACTTTTTCTCCCCACCCTTATGGGCTTAATTTGTCCCCTGTCCCCCACCCCATAGTATTCTATCTCTTGAATAATCTCTCCACCCCTCCTGTGTTCTTTATTATTATTATTATTGTCTTTTCCAAAGGGATCCAACCAGTGCCTCAAGGGCTAGTCAGAAACCCTAGTAAGAATCCCCAGGGCGAGAAGGTTTCAAATGAATCATGATAAGGTCTGGGAGCTGGGTGGGACTGCAAAAGTAGCAGGAGTCCGGGATAGGAAAAGAATTTAGGAAGGTGGGGACTTTGCAACTAGCAATTTTCCTAGAGCAAAGTTTCAAAGGGAGCAGCCCTCCAAAGGGGGCCAAGCATTTACATTGCATAGCAATTCACCCCAAGTTCCTGCGACCCATTCTTTAATTTCCACAGAATAGCCATTTCCTTGGTTGTTAACATTTCTAGAGGGGAATTTTCCCTGCAAGGAGACAGAGCAGCCAGTTGGGACACTCTTGCCGCCTGCCCCGGTTTCATCTCTATCATTCCATATAGTCCCGAGCCCCGAACTTCATGCCTGAGTGGGCTGGCAGAAAGGAGGAACCCCTCCTCTGACAAAACAGCAAACCCGAGGGGCTGGAGCAATAGCACAGCGGGTAGGGCGTTTGCCTTGCACGCGGCCGACCCGGGTTCGAATCCCAGCATCCCATAGGGTCCCCCGAGCACCGCAAGGAGTGCAGAGCCAGGAGTAACCCCTGTGAATCGCTGGGTGTAACAAAAAAAAAAAAAAAGTACGTTTGGTTTGGCAATGCCCGGGGGTTACTCCTGAATTACTGACGGCGCTTAGGGGGACCATATAGGATAGAAGAACTAAGGCAACCTGTGTGCAGGACCCAGGGGACTATTTCTCCAGCCCTGGGGAAGCAAGATTTCTTTTTTTTTGGGGGGGGGGTCACACTTGTTGATGCTCAGGGGTTACTCTTGGCTCTGCACTCAGGAGTTACTCTAGACGGTGCTCAGGGACCGTAAGGGATACGGGGGAGGGGGGGTTCAGCCTCGTACAAGGCAACCGCCCTCCCCCGCTGTGCTGGGTAAGCAATACTCTTAAGCACAAGCAAACGTTTGGCTCTTTCTCTTTTTTTCTTTTCTTTGGCTTTTTGGGTGCCTCCCAGCTCTGCACTCAGGAATTACTCCAGGCGATGCTTGGGGGACCCTATGGGATGCCAGGGATTGAACTCGGCTGCGTGCCAGGCAAACGCCCTCCCTGCTGTACGACCGCTCTGTCCCAAAAGTTTGAGTGTCCCCCGCTGCCAAACGGAACCAGAAGGACCCCTGAACACAGCCAAGAATGTGGTTCTCGGTGCCCTTTCTCTCTTTTATTACTGGTCTCTACCCCCTTATTCCCATCTAAACGCTTTGGAAGGTGGATCAAGCAGCTGTAACATCGATACTTACACGATAGTAACATAGTAACAGGCTGTAAATCAGGGTCCCCAACGCCCGCGAGCCTGGTGGCGAAGGTGCCCCCCTTGCCTCTTCCTGAGCCCCTTTGTAGCTAAGAAGGGCGGGGGCTTACCTGGATTCCCTTGGGAGTTTCCCTCCGCCGAGGTGTCCATGGGGTGCAGCACCCGACCCGGGTCCCCAACGGCGACAAGAGAAGCCGGCGGCGGAGAAAGGAAGCGATGCGGGCCGAGGGCGCAGAGCCGTCTGCGCGCTCCAAGAAAAAGACCCGGAAAGGAGGCGTCGGTGCGCCCACTCGGAGACCCCGCCGCCTGTTTTCATGTAAATAGGCCACGAGCAAATAGGCGGTGATTAAAGGGCCAGGTGGGCGCGTCCGGACCCGTCCTTGGGCGATCCGAATCGAACTTCACCTGCTCTGCATTAAAACCCTCCGGGCCTGGGGCTGGAGAGGTAGGAGGCACCCCCGGCTGGGGGGCGGAGCTGTAGCACAGGGGAAGGGCGTTGGCCTTGCCCGGGGCCCACCCGGGTTCAATTCCTGGCCCGCCCCCCCATCCCATATGGTCCCCCAAGCACCTCCAGGAATAATTCTTTTTTTTTTTCTTTTTGGGTCACACCCAGCTATGCACAATCGCCCCCCACAAGCCTTCCTCTGTCTAATGTTTCATGTTTATGATCCCTTCAAATATTTTATTTTCTGGTTTTTTGTTTTTTGTTTTTTTTGTTTTTTGCTTTTTTGGTCACACCTGGCGATGCACAGGGGTTACTCCTGGCACATGCACTCCGGAATGATCACTGGCGGTGCGCAGGGGACCGGGGACCGTATGGGACGCTGGGAATCGATCCTGGGTCGGCCAAGTGCCAGGCTATTGCTCCAACCCCCCCCCCCCCTTCTCTCTCTTTCTCTTTTTTTTTTTTTTGCTTTTTGGGTCACACTCGGTGATGCACAGGGGTTCCTCCTGGCTCTGCACTCAGGAATTACTCCTGGTGGTGCTCAGGGGACCCTATGGCATGCTGGGAATTGAACCGGGTCGGCAAAATTTCTCCCCAATGTGCCATCGCTCCAGCCCCAGGAGTAATTATTCTTGAGCCGTGCTGAGCACAGGAGTATCACTTGAGCATCACTGGGTGTGACCCCCAAAAGGAAAAAGCAAGCGTGACCAGACCCAGGTTTGATCCTCCAAGGCACCCAAGCACCGCTAGGGGTGATCCCTGAGCACTGGGTGCAGAGCCAGGAGTAAGTCCTGAGCACTGAAGGTCAGAGGCCCCCCCAAACAAAACAAAATCAAGTTCTGGGTTTCCTGTGAAAGGTTTTGGATCAACCCGTTGTCCCTACCCCCCCTCGACCCCCCCCACCGCCACACACACACACACACACACACACACACACACACACCAGGTTGTCATAAAAATCAGTGTCTGAGATTTTGTTTGCTGTTTTCGAGTTCTGGACCTAGCTGCTGGCTGGTGGGCTGGGTTAAATTCCCTAGGAAAACTGGAAGACTATTCTGTTTCCCCCACAGCGGCCAACTTGAGAGAAAGTTGGGAAGAAAGCAAGCACAAAGAAAGAGAGAGAGAGGGCTGGAGCGATAGCACAGTGGGTAGGGCATTTGCCTTGCACACCCCGACCCGGTTCGATCCTCAGCATCCATATGGTCCCCTGAGCACTGCCAGGAGTAATTTCTGAGTGTAGAGCCAGGAGTAACCCCTGTGCATCGCCGGGTGTGACCCAAAAAGCCAAAAAAAAAAAAAAAGAGGGGGGGGGCTAGAGCATTTGTCTGGCATGTGGCCGGCCCAGGTTCGATTCCCGGCATCCCATAGGGTACCCTGAGCACCGCCAGTAATAATTCCGGAGTACACATGCCAGGAGTAACTCCTGTGCGTCGCCGGGTGTGCCCCAAAAGGCAAAATAAATAAATAAAAATGAACAGAAAATAAAATCTGAAGGGATCATGAACATGAAACTTAGACAGAGAAGGGCTTTTGGGGTGGTTGTCCAGCTGGGAGGGCCCTTTCCTTGTTCCTGGCTGACCTTGGTTTGATCACCAGCATCCTATATGGTCACCAGAGCCAGGAGTAACCCCTGAGCATTGCTGGGTGTGGCCGGAAAACTAAAAAGGAAAAGAAAAAAGAGAGGGAGACAGGGAGAAAGAGAGAGAGAGAGACAGAGAGAGAGAGACAGAGACAGAGACAGACAGAGAGAAGAGAGAAGAAGAGAGCAGAGAGAAGAGAGAAGAGAGACATTAATAAAACATTAGGGACTGGAGCGATAGCACAATGGATAGGGCATTTGCCTTGTATGCGGCCGACCAGGGTTCGATTCCCAGCATCCCATATGGTCCCCTGAGCACCGCCAGGGGTGATTCCTGAGTGCAGAGCCAGGAGTAACCCCTGTGCATCGCCAGGTGTGACCCCAAAATTAAAATAATAATAATAATAATAATAAAAATCAATAAAAGTCCCAGCACTATTCTAATGACGCCCGAGCATCTATCAGGCCGGAACACCTCCCCACCTGGGACTCGGGGCCCCCATCAGCCTCCCAGGTGAGTCTGATGGGTCAGCCCACTCACTGCTCTCTTAACTGCCTGCCTCTGTGGGTCCCTTCAGCTGTTTCCCCTTCTCTTCTCAAACCTGCTTGGCCCGGGGCAGTGGTTGAGCTGGAGAAGAGAGAGCAAAAATCAGTTTAAGCTGAGATAGAGCATTAGTATAAACAAGAAGGCGCTTGCCTTGCACGTGCTTGACTGAGTTCAATCCCCATCATCCCTTATCCTCCCTGAGCACTGCCAGAATGAGTCCAGAGCCAGGAATTGACCAGAGTATTGCCAGGTCCAATCCAAAAGTTTTTTTTTTTCTTTTTGTGTCACACCTGGCAATGCACAGGGGTTACTCCTGGCTCTGCACTCAGGAATCACCCCTGGTAGTGCTCAGGGGACCATATGGGATGCTGAGAATTGAACCCAGGTTAGCCGTGTGCAAGGCAAACGCCCTACCCACTGTGCTATTGCTCTACCCCCCAATCCAAAAGTTTTTTTAAAATCAGATTATCAGGTGCTGGAGTGATAGCTCAGCGGGTAGGGTGTTTGTCTTGTACACGGCTGACCCAGGTTAGATTCCCAGCATCCCATAGGGTACCTGAGCACCGCCAGGAGAAATGCCAGAAGTGGCCCCTGTGCATCCCTGGGTGTGAACCAAAAACCAAAACCAAACAAACAAACAAACAAACAAATCAGATTATCAGGGGCTGAAGGACAGCACAGCGGGGAGGGTGTTTGCCTTGCACGCACCCGACCCAGGTTCGATCCTGGCATCCCATAGGGTCCCCCTAGCACTGCCAGGAGTTAATTTCTGAGTGCAGAGCAAGGAGTAACCCCTGAGCATGGCTGGGTGTGACCCAAAAAGCAAAAAAAAAAAAAAAAAAAGAAAAAAAGTGGGAGGAAGGAAAGGGTGTTAAAAAAAATAAACACACCCAATCTTTAACATCTGAACTTAGAAAGGTGCCCATGGAGAGGACAGGCTGGAGGGGCAGGAGCGATAGGACATCGGGGTGGGCATCTGCCTTGCTCGCGCTGACCCGGGTTTGATTCCTGGCATCCCAGAGGTTCCCCTGAGCACCACCGGGAGTAATCCCTGAGTATTGCCGGGTGTGACTCAAAACTAGAAAATAAATAAATAGCAACAATAAACAATTTTTTTTTATTTTGAGTCACACCCGGCAATGCACATGGGTTTTTGTTTTGTTTTGTTTTGTTTTACTCCTGGCTTTGCACTCAGGAATGACTCCTAGCAGTGCTCTGGGAACCATTTGGGATGCTGGGAATCGAACCTGGGTTGGCAGCGTGCAAGGCAAATGCCCTACCCACTGGGCTAACAAAAAAAGCATTTTAACGGACATGTCAGTTAAGAAAATGTCAGTTAATGTACAAAGGGCTCAGCAAAAATCAACAAGAATTTATCAATATTTCTAACATGGGCAAAAGCAAATAGTTTACAAGAGGGGAAAAACAGATCTCTAATTAAAGTCATACATGTGCTCAATTTTTATTTGCTAATCAAATTATTAAAAAAATAAATATTTCCAGGGCTGGAGCAATAGCACAGCCAGTAGGGCGTTTGCCTTGCACGCAGCCAACCCAGGTTCGATTCCCAGCATCCTATAGGGTCCCCTGAGTACTGCCAAGAGTGGTTCCTGAGTGCAGAGCCAGGAGTGATCCCTGTGCATCGCCAGCTGTGACCCAAAAAACAAAAAAATTAAAAAAAAATTTTTTTTTTTTTTAGGGGCTGGAGTGATAGCACAGTGGGTAGGGTATTTGCCCTACCCACTGGGCTAACAAAAAAAGCATTTTGTTTGCCTTGCACGCTGCCAACCCAGGTTCGATTCCCAGCATCCAGAGCACCGCTAGGAGTCATTCCTGAGTGCAGAGCCAGGAGTAAAACAAAACAAAACAAAACAAAAACCCATGTGCATTGCCGGGTAATACACGAAGGGCTGGAGAGTTCGGACATGGATCAGGGTGCTTGCCTTGCAGATGGCCAACTAAGTTTGATTGTCAGCACCTGTATGTCTGAGTCCATCAGGAGTCAGCCCCGAGCACCACAGGGTGTGACTCCCCCTAAACAAACCCCCAAAACCAAAACTTATGCAATGCACTGGAATGCACGTATTGCAAGCAGGAGACCCTGTTTGATCCCTGGTACCACATGGTTCTCCAGAACTAATGGAGCCAGACGAGGAAGAACCCCTGAGCGTTTCCAGGTGAATAAAAAATAAAAACATGGGCTGGACACGAATTACGTCTGTGTCCCATTTAAGTGCCTCAACGACCTTGATCCAGAGACTTACCAATGAATCTCCGAATGGACTAGCTCCTTAGAGAGATGTTCCCAGACCCCTCTGTAGCACTGTAGCTCTGTCATTCTTTGTTCATCGATTTGCTCAAGTGGGCACCGGTAACATCTCCATTGTGAGACTTGTTACTGTTTCTGGCATATCGAATACGCCACGCGGAGCTTGTCAGGCTCTGCCGTGCGGGCAAGATACTCTCGGTAGCTTGCCGGGCTCTCCGAGAGGGGCGGAGGAACTGAACCTGGGTTGGCTGCATACAAGGCAAACACCCTACCGCTGTGCTATCGCTCCAGCCCTGATATTCATAATAAGCAATAGAAAATAAATTACCTGGCATCTGCCTGTGGCAGGCAGGCTTGAGTGATGGTGGGAAAATTCGAAATAATGATGGTGGGAAGGTGTAATGATGGGATTGGTCTTGAAATATTGAATTGAATCAATTAATGTGAACAACTTTATGGAACTATATATTTTTTTCTTTTTGGGTCACACCAGGCAATTCACAGAGGTGACTCCTGGCTTTGCACTCAGGAATTACTCCTTGGGGGATCATATAGGATGCTGGGAATCGAACCAGGGTCGGCCGTGTGCAGGGTAAACGCCCCACCCACTGTACTATCAGCCCCAGGAAAATAAAATTTAAAAAAAAATTGTTTTTTCTTTTTGGGTCACACCCAGCAATGCACAGGGGTCACTCCTGGCTCATGCACTCAGGAATCACCCCTGGCGGTGCTCTGGGGACCATATGGGATGCTGGGATTTGAACCTGGGTCGGCCGCGTGCAAGACAAACGCCCTACCCGCTGTGCTATCACTCCAGCCCCAAAATTTAAAAATTATTTAAAAAAAAGATAAAGATAAAAATAAAGATAAAGGTAAACCAATTTTATTTTATTTTTTAAATTGTTATTAGTAAATCATAAAAATAAGGAACGCTTCACGAATTTGCATGTCATCCTTGCGCAGGGGCCATGCTAATCTCTGTATCGTTCCAATTTTAGTATATGTGCCGAGGAAGTGAGCACAAAGGCAAACCAATTTTTTTTTTTTTTTTTTTTTTTTTTTTTTTTGCTTTTTGGGTCACACCCAGCAATGCACAGGGGTTACTCCTGGTTCTACACTCAGGAATTACCCCTGGCGGTGCTCAGGGGACCATATGGGATGCTGGGATTCGAACCTGGGTCAGCCTGGGTTGGCCGCGTGCAAGGCAAGCGCCCTACCCGCTGTGCTATTGCTCCAGCCCCAAAGGCAAACCAATTTTAAAAAAACAAACAAACATTGGCCAGAGAGACAGTGGACAGGGCATTTGCCTATCACTCAGGTCTCTAAATATTATTTTACAGGAGTTTCGTTATTACGGAAACAAAATAGTACAGTGGGTAGGGCATTTGCTTTGCCTGTGGCTGACCCGGTTTGATCCCCTGCATCCCATAGGGTCCCTGAGCACCGCCAGGAGTGATTCCTAAGTGCAGAGCCAGGAGGAACCCCTGAGCATCACTGGGTGTGACCCAAAAAGCAAAAAACAAACAAACAACTAACTACCTTCCCCAAACAGTTCATCCTCATCCTCATCATCATCATCATGATTGGAAAAATAAATTCCGGCTGGAGAGGTGATTGAACAGGCTGGAGCACGTGCTTAGCATATGGGGTGGGGGGCAGGGGGGTGGGAGCAGCTGGGTGTGGCGCCCAAACCAACCATTAATTGCTTGAGTTATCTTTGCAGATGTGTCCAGCGCCTACTTACTCTACTTATGTGGTTGATCCCTTAAGCTTGATGCTTATTTCTCTCTCTAAAATCGAGTAAGGGGGGGTTGCCGGAGCAACAGTACAGCAGAAAGGCGTTTGACCTGCATGTGGCCAACCTGGGTTTGATCCCCGGCCTTCCATAGGTTCCTTGGGCACCACCAGGAGGAACTAGGGTTTGGGGATTTTTTTTTTTTTTTTTTTTTTGCTTTTTGTTGGATCACACCCAGCGATGCACAGGGGTTGCTCCTGGCTCATGCACTCAGGTGTTACTCCTGAGAACCTTATGGGATGCTGGGAATCGAACCCGGGTTGGCCGCATGCAAGGCAAACACCCCACCCACTGTGCTATCGCTCCAGCCCCTGGGGGATGTTTTGAGTATGGAAAACTTTCCTTAATTCCTGAAGGGTGTTAGGATGCTGGCGTTTTCATTATGGAGTGGACTGTACCTACTTTTGAATTTTATTTTATTTTATGTTTTTGCTTTTTTGGTCACACCTGGCGATGCACAGGGGTTACTCCTGGATCTGCACTCAGGAATCACCCCTGGCAGTGCTCAGGGGACCCTATGGGATGCTGGGAATCGAATCTGGGTCGGCCGCGTGCAAGGAAAACGCCCTGCCTGCTGTGCTATCACTCCAGCCCCTACTTTCAGATTTTAATTCAGGGCCCTGAGTGATAGTGCAGCATTGCCTTGCATATGGCTGCAAAGGGCTCACTCTATGGTCCCACAAGCACTGCCAGGGTGTTCAGATTTAGACTTCGGTTTGGCCCCAAACCAAACCCAAACACTTTAATTCAGGGGCTGAGTCATGACACAGTGGGTAGGCACTGGCCCTGCACACAGCCAACCTCGGTTCAATCCCTTGACCCCACATAGAGTTCCCCCTGGACCCCACCAGAAGTGATTCCTGAGTGCAGAGCCAACAGTGAGCTCTATAACAATGCTGGGTGTGGTCCCAAAAATAAAACAAAATTTTGTGTAACTTTTTTTTTTTTTTTTTGCTTTTGGGTCACACCCGGTGATGCACAGGGGTGAACTCCTGGCTCTGCACTCAGGAATCACCCCTGGCTTGCTATGGTCAGCCTGGCTTCAACCCCTGGTACCTCGTAGGGTTTCCTGAGAACTGCCTGGAGTGATTCCTGAGCGCAGAGCCAGGAGCAAGCCCTGAGCATAACCAGATGCGGCCCCAGACCAAAACAACCAAGAACGATTACTAGGTCAACACTGGGGCCGGTGGGGGCTGGAGCAATAGCACAGCGGGGAGGGCGTTTGCCTTGCACGCGGCCGACCCGGGTTCGAATCCCAGCATCCCATCGGGTCCCCTGAGCACACCAGGAGTAATTCCTGAGTGCAGAGCCAGGAGTCACCCCTGTGCATCACCGGTGTGACCCAAAAAGGGAAAAACAAACAAAAAAGAAAAAAAATTGGGGCCAGTGGGGAGACTGGAGAGATTATATGCGGGTGGCTCTTGCCTTGCATTTCCCCTATTCTGGTATTGTCCCTGGCACTGCAAATGAGCACTGCAAGAGGAGTGGTCTCTGAGCACAGAAAAGAGAGTGATGCCTGAGCACCCCTGGCTGTCGCCACATATTGATGCAGGCAGGTAGGCAGGGAAAGGCCCTCGGCAACGAAGCTCAGGTCAACAGAACTTCGGGGAGGAAAATCCTAAGACTGATCCGCCCTGTGGATACAGAAAACAGACCTGATAAGGCCGTCAGCTGACCCTGAGGAGGTTGGACCCCTCCCCATGAAGTTCCTCAAACCCTCGGACCTCTCCCTTCATCTGACTAAAGTGTGATCCGGCCTGGAGAAGACTCCAGAACTTCCGGATCAAGACAACCTGAGTGGGGCTGGAGCAATAGCACAGCCGGGAGGGCGTTTTGCCTTGCACAAGGCCGACCCGGGTTCGATTCCCAGCATCCCATATGGTCCCCTGAGCACGGCCAGGGGTAATTCCTGAGTGCAGAGCCAGGAGTGACCCCTGTGCATCACCAGGTGTGACCCAAAAAAGCAAAAAAAAAAAAAAAGACAATCTGAGAAGAGTCTCTAAAAGACACCTTGAACAAAGGAAGGGCACGCATGTGCTGCTGGAGCCCATGTGCTGCATGTGCCTGTGCCCGCATGGCCAAGCACATGTGTTACCCAAGCACACGTGTGTTGCTCAAATGTCCCCCCCCTTTTTTTTTTTTTTTTTTGCTTTTTGAGTCACACCCAGGGATGCACAGGAGTTACTCCTGGCTCTGCACTCAGGAATTAACTCCTAGAGGTGCTCGGGGGACCCTGTGGGATGCTGGGAATCGAACCCGGGTGGACCGCGTGTAAGGCAAACGCCCTCCCCACTGTGCTATCGCTCCAGCCCCGAATCTCCCCTCTTCAGATGTGTTGAGATGTGTGCTCTTATGCTTTCCTATCTAACCCTGGGATGTGTGTAGGGGCTCTCTGCTTTCGGAGAAGCCAGAGTTCTCTCTTGAGTGCATTATTCTCTCTCTCTCCCTCCCTCCCTCCCTCCCTCCCTCTCTCTCTCTCTCTCTCTCTCTCTCTCTCTCTCTCTCTCTCTGTCTCTCTGTCTCTCTCTCTCTCTCTCTCTGTCTCTCTCTCTCTGTTGGACAGGGAGCGGGGGCAGTATTAACTCCATCACGCCTGTTTCCTGCTTCACAGTCTTGTTTTACTTAAACCTTTTTGTTTTTTATAAAACGTGGCTTCTCCCCCCTGGCCATCTGAGGGAAGGTCATTCGGGCTGAAAACCTGGACAAATAGTCTCATAACTACTCTTCGCTATCTATAGAAGCCACCCAGATGCGGGCAGGACAAACAACTGTCAGGATGGTGTGAAGCATGTCACAGTGACCCCTCTGTAACTGTCTGTACTGTCTGAGATGAGTAATGAAACTTGCCATTTTCACTTACATTTTTGTTTGAATTTATAAGCGCGGGAACAATAGCACAGCGGGGAGGGCGTTTGCCTTGCATGCGGCTGACCCAGGTTCGATTCCCAGCATCCCAGAGGGTCCCCTGTGCACCGCCAGGGTGATTCCTGAGTGCAGGGCCACGAGTAACCCCTGTGCATCACCGGGTGTGACCCAAAAAAAAAGCAAAAAAAAAAAAAAAAAAAAGAAAAGAATCTGTAAGCACGGGCTATGATGTAAGCATTGACTATAAAGCTTGCGGCTTTTCCCTTGTTCGTCGTCTTGCTTGGGCCTGCCTGCCTAGAAGCTTGACCCCCACTAGCTGGCTTAATAAACTCCACTTGTGTGTTACATTACTGGCTGAACTTTTGTTTGTGCGGGTTCTGAGAAGGGGAAATTATCAACACTGGACCCTAACAACTCACTCTCAAAAGCCTTCCAGGGACTGGAGTGATAGCACAGCAGGTAGGGCATTGGGTAGGGCATTTGCCTTGCACGCAGCCTACCTGGGTTCAATTCCCAGCATACCATATGTTCCCCCAAGCACTGCCAGGAGTAATTCCTGAGTGCATGAGCCAGAGGTAATCCCTGTGCAACGCTGAGTGTGACCCCCGCTTCACTGCTTGTCTACTTCTGAAATTCCTTTCTGAGAGTGAGACAAGAACCCAGTAACCTGGGGCTGGAGTTATAGCACAGCGGGTAGGGTGTTTACCTTGAGCGCAGCCAACCTGGATTTGAATCCCAGCATCCCATATGGTCCCCTGAGCACCACCAGGAGTCATTCCTGAGTGCAGAGCCAGGAATTAATCTGCACTGAGCATCGATGGGTGTAACCCAAAAAGAAAGAAAAAAAAACAAACAGTAACCCTGGGTCCTGGGTGGCAGAGGTAAACCGGGAGAGCGACCATCTTTCTCCTCCCTGATTCACAAAATCACCTGTGCTCCCCCTCCCCAATCAATCTGACCCATACTCCCTAGAGAGTCTTAGAACATGATAGTGATGAGGGAGTAGACAATGAAATTAGAATCACCTGACCAGAGATTAGACTCATCTCTCTCTCTTTCTCTCTTCAGACACACACACACACACACACACACACACACACACACACACACACACACACACACACACACACACACACCACGCACTTAGCTCCCCCTTGCCAGTGAGAAATAAAGACAGTTTCTTCACTCCAGATGCTCCATCTCTCGGGGCTGGAGCGATAGCACACTGGGTAGGGCGTTTGCCTTGCATGCGGCAGACCCGGGTTCGATCCCCAACATCCCATATGGTCCCCTGAGCACCATCAGGAGTAATTCCTGAGTGCAGAGCCAGGAGTAATCCCTGTATATCGCTGAGTGTGACGCAAACAAACAAACAAAAAATTGTTTCATCTCTCCACGTGACACACTCCAGCCCCAAAATTCTGCCTCAGCATTCCCTGGGGCTTCTGCCCTGGACATAAAGGCAGAACTCTGCCTGGACATAAAGCTGCCAGGGAAACCGAGATAATGGGCAATCCTGGAATCTGGGCTGCCAGGGAGATTGGCAGTTAGGCTTGGAAGATTGGTTTCCCCTTGCCAGTGAAAAAGGAAGCCTCAGTTTCCCCTTGCCACCTTCACCCGCTGACCTGACACCTTTCATTCCCAAAGTCCCATCCCAGTGATCAGAGATCTCCGGCACCATAAAACTCTGTCCTGGAGCCTAGGCCAACAGGGAGACTAAGATAATGGGCAGGGGCTGGAGCGATAGCACAGCGGGGAGGGCGTTTGCCTTATAGGAGGCCGACCCGGGTTCGATTCCCAGCATCCCACAGGATCCTCTGAGCACCACCAGGAGTAATTCCTGAGTGCATGAGCCCGGAGTAAACCCTGTGCATCGCCAGGTGTGAACCCCCCCAAATAAATAAATAAATAAATAATCACTGTCACTGTCATCCCGTTGCTCATTGATTTCCCCGAGTGGGCACCAGTAACGTCTCCATGGTGAGACTTGTTGTTACTGTTTTAGGCATATCAAATATGCCACAGGTAGCTTGCCAGGCTCTGCCGTGCGGGTGAGATGCTCTCGGTAACTTGCCGGGCTCTCCGAGAGGGGCAGAGGAATCAAACATAGGTCAGCTGCATGCAAGGCAAATGCTCTGCCACTGTGCTATCGATCCAGCCCAAATAAATAATAAAATAAATAAATAATAAAATGCGCAGAGAGATTTAGACTAGCCAGACAGGCTTGTGACTTGCTGACATCTTTAGTAAATCCTTGTCAAGTAATAAGGAATGCAAGGAGCCTCTAAAAGGGCACACACAAAAACTCCCTTTGAACTCAGTCCTACACAAAGTTCCTTCTTTTCTTTCTCTTCTACGTTCCAATAAACTTTCTACTTTCCAACTCTGAGTCGGAGCATCTTTATTATTCAATTTTTTTTTTTTTTTTTGCTTTTTGGGTCACACCTGGCGATGCACAGGAGTTACTCCTGGCTCTGCACTCAGGAATTACCCCTGGCCGTGCTCAGGGGACCATATGGGATGCTGGGATTTGAACCCGGGTTGGCCGCGTGCAAGGCAAACGCCCTACCCGCTGTGCTATCTCTCCAGCCTTATTATTCAATATTTTCATTCTAGAAAATAATGGAAAAACCTGGAAATGTCGAATGAACATAGAGACTGACCGGCCCCTGCCGCTCTGCCTCATCTACATCACATACATACATTATTTATTTATTTATTTATTTATTTATTTATTTATGCTTTTTGGGTCACACCCAGGGTAGCAAAAGGGTTACTCCTGGCTCTGCACTCAGGAATGATTCCTGGCGGTGCTCAGTGCTCGGGGGACCATATGGGATACTGGGAATTGAACCTGGTTCGGCCGCATGCAAGGCAAACGCCCTCCCCGCTGTGCTATCACTCCAGCCCCCATCACATACATATTTATATAAAGACTTTAAAAAGACTGAATCGGACCAGAGCTCTCGTACAGCGGGTAGGGCATCTACCTTGCATGCAGCTGACCTGGGTTCGATCCTCGGCATCCCATATGGTCCCAGGAGCACTTCCAGGAGTAATCCCTGAGCATCACCAGCTGTGACTCAAGCCCCACCCCCAAGAAAAAGGGACTGAATTAACATACATTCTATATATGTGCATATAAATTCAGTCTTTTTTTGCTGTGGACACCCAGTGGTGCTCAGGGATCACTCCTGGTGGACTCAGGACTATAGGGGGTGTGAAGGATCAAATCTGGGTCACCACATGCAAGGCAAGCCCCCTAACACTGCTACGGCTCCATCACTCAAATATTCAAACATTTTCCTCATTGGCCGAGGTATCAGTTGCTACACCCAGGAGGCACTTTCAGTGGTACTGAGGACTGAATGTGGGTTTAACCATATTCAAGATATGAAGCTTGGAGCTGGAGTAATAGCACAGTGGGTAGGTCGTTTGCCTTGCACATGGCCGACCCGGGTTCGATTTCCAGCATCCCATAGGGTCCCCCGAGCACCGCCAGGAGTGATTCCTGAGTGTAGAGCCAGCAGTCAGCCCTGAGCATCGCCGGGTATGACCCAAAAAGCAAAAATAAATAAATAAATAAATAAAAATAAGTCTTTGGCTCCCAAGGTTCTTAAATGCTAGGCTAAAGACTATATAGAGGAGGGCTGGAGTGATAGCACAGCGGGGAGGGCGTTTGCCTTGCACGTGGCCGACCCGGGTTCAATTCCCAGCATCCCATATGGTCCACTGAGCATGGCCAGGGGTAATTCCTGAGTGCAGAGCCAGGAGTGACCCCTGAGCATCGCTGGGTGTGACCCAAAAAGCAAAAAAAAAAAAACAAAAAACAACTATATAGAGGGCCGGAGAGATAGTAACAGTGGGGAGAGCATTTGCATCAGATAGCCCCACCCCCCAACCTGCCAAGCACTGCCAAGAGTAATTTCTGAGTGCAGAGCCAGGAGTAGCCCCTGAACATTGCCAGATGTGACTCCAAAAAAGAAAAAAAAAAAGAAAAAGAGGAAAGGGGACAGAGTGATAGTCCAGCAGGAAGGGTGTTTGCCTTGCTCGAGGCCTTCCTGGGTCGAGGCCTTCCTGGGTGGGATCACCAGCATCCCATATGGCCCCCAGAGCTCTGCAGAAGTAATTCCTGAGTGCAGATCCAGGAGAGAGAAAGAGGTGGGGGGAAGAGAGAGAGAGGAGAGAGAGGAGAGAATTCACCATTTTTTCATATCCAGGAAAAAGAGAAAAAATTCACTGTCTTTTTCACATGACAG